>NC_060270.1:87914758-88129476 GCF_021613505.1 Equus quagga
ACTTTAATTACCAGGGACTACTCTTTTCTTGCTGTCTTATGATAAGTGTTGCTGTAACTAGCAACAGCAAACATCCACTAAAACATAAAGTGCAATAATCGTCCTGCTGTCAGGATCACCGCTTTAAAATACGAGCTGGGAAAAAATATAATGGTTTATCTATTTCTTAGAGATTGCAGAAGTAGAAGATGGAAATTCATTTAATGTCAGGGGAAAAACACACACACACACACACAAAGGCACCAGTAAACAGGTTTTAGTCAGAGAATAATGGCTCCAAGAGAGAGAAGGAAAAAAAATCGGTTGGCTATACATTTGAAATGTTAGCCCTAAAAGAATGCTGGAAAGTGAAAAGGAGGAGGTAACAGTGTTTGGATTTTTTAAGGCAAAATTTTGTTTTGTGTTGCACAACGTCACTGCTTGAACATTAGAAAATAAAACTCCAGCGACTGGGGGAAAGACAAGAGGAAAGCAAGTGGTTTTCAAATGATTAAGCAAAGGTGGAAAAAGTTCAAGTTGGCAAAAGTTTAGAAGCTCAGTCCAGTTCCATTTAAAAAAGACCAGATAAAGCCTGCCAGAAAAAGGACTTTGCCTGCAGTTTCAGAGGACTGATTCATGAGATTTTGGGGAGTATCAATAATTACTCACCACTGACACCTCGAAAGGCCCTGGGCATCTCTCTATAAATGTCCATTTCAGGTAAAGGGGCAGAGGGAGGTGGGAGATGGTCTGAGAGTTGGGGGTGTGGTTGAAGAGGTTGTTGAGACTGGTTGAAGCCAGCCTGTGTCTGCATTTATCACTTTGTCCCAGAGGAGGTGTTTGTTCAACATAACAGTTTGACAGCACAAAAACACTGTGGCCAGAAGCCCTATCAAAGAACCTACTGACACATATCATTTGTGGTCTTGGTTTCACAGGGCAAGGCTACCTCACACTTTATCGCACAAGTATAAAACTCCACACATTTCTAAGTGTTCAGTATAGTTTAATCCCCTCCCCTTTTTTCTTTTAAATATTATAAACAGTACTTTAAAATACCATCTTTATTCAGGACTCCTGAATGCTGTTTTAAAAACCATAATAATTTGCAATCAATTTAGCATAATCTGTGTTAAGGTTGGCAATATTGAAGGAAAACGAGGGAAAGCAGTTTAAAAGCACAAAGCTTGTAATTTATCCTAAATAATACACTTAAAGCTTAGATTAATAGGTGCAAGTAAGTTTTCTAAGAGTCATGTGGCATAGGGAACACTTCTTTTTTGCTTACAATAAATTCTACTAAACAGGAGTCTACATTAATCCTCCACCTCTACTATTCTTGTTTAAATGTATTTCATTCACAAGCTATATGGCTGTGAAAGTTAAAGAGAAGGTCCAGAGCTGGGGTCCAGAGTGTATTTGTGAGTGTGTGCATATGGAATGTGTGCATATGGGCTGTATTTAGTTTTCAAATTCCCCTCAGCGGAGCAAAGGTGATGGGAAATCTTTAGAGGACAACCATTCTGCTTAGACTTTTCCCTCTTAATGGGTCTATTTATTATGAAAACACAGTTTACTGAGTTCTTTATATATAAACCTCACCTCTTAAAACTGAGAAATCTCATGATGTGAAACACTTCCATTGATGTGCTTTGTGTCTAAAATAGAAACTTACGTACTTCCAAGAATAGGCAAATTGCAAAGTTTCTTTGATTACGGTTACTCAGATATACAAGACAATATAAAAACAATTTAAACTAAGAAACAGTGAAAGCTCTATACTACATTTACAGATCACTTGGGCACTGAATTCCTTGAAATTTACTCATCTGTTTAAGGGAGAGAAAAAATTCTCAGATCTTAAATAGCGTGATATCTTAATCTGTTGATCTAATTTTGATTACTTATTTGTGGGAGGGAGTCTCTATCTTCTTGTCAGGAGTACCTTTCTTTCCTAGAATTGATTATAAAAAGAAACATGAAACAGTATATAAATCACAAAAATCACTATATTGTCATGTTAGCAATGCAACTATTAAAGAGGAATCCATTCTACTTTTTTCACACAGAATATGTTTTGCCTTTTTGTCACGGGAAATCATTAATGAAAATTACCTATTGCCAAAGGACTGCAGTCATTTACCTCTATCACCTGAGATTATTTTAAAATGTTTCCACCTTCTCACTGTGATTTAAAAGTACACCTTCACACATTTGCTGTCATGATAAATAAAGCTAGGTGAACTGACCAGTTCTGTGTTTATTGTTTGCTTGAAAGAATATCTTCATATAAATAGAGTTTAAAATTTAAACTTTAAAATATTCACACTCAGAATCAAGTCTCTTCCAGTTTAAAGCAGAGTGTGTGTGGGTTTAGGTTAAACTAACACACCGCAACCAAGAAAAATGAACAACTGAAAATGGACTCATACAACAGAACATGACATTTAATCCCATAGATTAGAGGAATAGCTATCTGGAGTCTTAATTCTATAGTAATTTTTTTTTTTTTTAAAGAAAGAAAGGTAACTTAAATATGTATACTAACATGTATGCATTGTCACTTAATTCTAACAATTACTTCAACTCTCATCCCCTCAGCTCAGTAATAGAACTGAATTTGTAAAAATATCATGAATCATTATGATGATTACATTTCTTCAGTTGAAAAATGAAAGCAAAGTTCAACCAGATCCTTCTCGAAACGTTTGCTCCCCTTACAACCCTTACGTGTTCCCACTGCTGGCTCTTCCAAAGTCTGGTTTTCAGAAGCCCACATTCATTTCTAACCAAGATTGCAGCCTCCACTGTAATGTGCATGGCTTCATTAGCTATCATACTTTCTTGGGTCACACATACACAATATCTGATGAGACATTGATCATCTTCCTTCTCTTTCCTCTTTTTAGCTGCTCTTAACTTTCCTGTCAGGAGCGTGAAAAAATATGCGCAGTTACTGTTGCTGAGGGGAGACAAAGTTTAACTTCTGGGTTGGCAATCGGAGAATAATTCATGAGCAGATTTCTAGCAAATGATATGATTTGCTAAATTTTGGTCTTTGATTTATATTTATGTACTCCTGCTACTGCTAAGGTTTTGCCAACCTCAATTAGATCATGAATGAGATCATTTTAATTCAGCCCCCAAACTGTGACCTGACCATGGTCTGAAAGTGTTCAAAAAGTGATTTTAAGCCTTCCTTTGATTTGAAAAGGAATACTGCATGCTTGGTCGTTCATACAAATAACATAAAACTTAATTATTGGATGATTTGGCAGAGGACCTTCTTGCCAAACAACAGTCAATGCCAGCTACTGTGATGCTGGCGATGCCCGGGCCCCGGAGTGCACAGCCCCCTGTATACAGCATTTGTTCATTGTGTCTCAGGGCAAGATGCTCTCAAAGAGGATTCACGGATCTTGGAGGCAGGGTGCAACACGCAGGGTATACCGTATTTATAACTCCAGTTAAAAAATGCTGTCTCACCTAGAAGGGAAGTAGATCCGCGCTGTCAAATCACCAGGAGGCTGTGACAAAGGGAGCTTGCAGCCTGACACACGGTGTAACAACATAGCAAACACCTTTAATTCTGTCATGTCTCATACCCTTTACTTTCTCACACATTCGTGGCTGCTCAAACGTTGACACCTACACTCTTTTTCGAAACTAAATAAGGCAATCTTATTTAAGCCCAAATGCAACACCTGTAAAGTTATTCTTGTGCCCAGCAAAAAATAACCATTAACTCCTTCCTCTTATAAATGCCTCTCTGCTTGCTTTGGAAAGTCTCAAGTTGGTAACACGGGCCTGAGGCCCTGACTCTGGGGTTCACATGACCTCCCAAGCTCCGAAAGACAGGCAAGATGTCCCCCTCCAAAAGATGCGAGAGCTGAGATACTGTCACTGTCAGAACTGGCCGCTTACAGCTTTTCGAGTTGAAGCCTCTTTCTTCATCACAAACTTCTGGTGTCTTTTATAGTAAGGAGAGAGGCCCCAGCTGCTTCATTCCCTCTAGCTACCATAGTCTAATATTTTAAAAGCTGGAAATGAAAATAGCTTTTCTAAAGATATTTCCTGGAATTTTTAATGTGCTGCCTTGATTCCTTTTTTTTTCTTTGCCAATTATAAACCACCATTTGGAGGGCTTATGAGCAATGTAAGTCCACCTCATCTAATTAAACCACATTGTTTTAAAAGCTTGAACAGTTTTCATGTCTACAAGACTTGTCTGAATAATAAACGGCTAGAGCCAGAATTCTCAGTGTCTTTGAAGAGCCAGGATTTTATCTGCTGGGTGCAAAGGGCCAGGCACTCAAAGAGTTAAAGAGTGCTCCTGCATTGCTGGGTAGGTTAATATCACAGCTGCCTGGTAAAGCATTATCCCCATACCTCACTTA
Organism: Equus quagga; assembly: GCF_021613505.1. NCBI lineage: Eukaryota > Metazoa > Chordata > Mammalia > Perissodactyla > Equidae > Equus > Equus quagga. Next base: position 87,919,135 of record NC_060270.1, read on the forward strand.
ACAAAAGCCTCCTTTTGCAAACAGACTCCCACTTTCCCCCCAAGTGTCCAAAGGTGTTTACTGAAGTAAATCTGCCTAAATCCTTCATTGCTTGGGTCATGGGGGTGGCTAGGCGGGGTGGAAGGTGTAGGGCTAATCTCTTTTTGTAAATTCTGTAAATCTTCTGGGAAAAAGAAAAAAATTCAGGAATCTGTGTCACATGCTCATGTACAACTTCTAATATCTCTGCTAGTTTTGCTCTTATAAGTGAAATCTACCACAATGGCTATCGGAAAAGTCCCCGTTTCCAATTACACACTGCTGTTTGATGAGACTGCACTTCCAAAGTTGCATGTGTGTGTGTGCGTGTGTGCACACGCATGCACGCGCACATTATATGCTTAATCTAATTGTTGAAAAAAAAACTGTTGGTATCTTAAAAGTGGTTTCAGAAAGGAAAGAAAAAAAAAAGACAAGACAGTTTAGGAGCAAGATAATGTAGCTGAAAAGTTGTCACGAGAGGTTTCTGCTCTTGCTGTGGTCTCAGTCCAATACCATTAACTGCATGTTACTTTTGCACGTTGAAAATGGAGGCAAATAACACACTAAAACCTGACAGGTCCGCCTGCGAGGGTTTAAACAGTTCCCAGTAAGAAGGAGCCCTTTAGGCATAAACTTTCTCTCTCAAGAGAACGTGAATACCACCAACCCCTCCCTACAAATCTTGAAGCATCCAGTTTGAGATACAAAAAGGCTGTCATCTCACAAATGTTAAACATACTAAAAAAATCTGAAAAAAAAGTATGGAGAAGGTGTGAAAAACGTGGCACTTTACAGCCCTCAAAGCTTTTTAAAATAGAACAACTTTTCCCCCTAAAATTCTTTTCAGAGAATTTTTTTTTTCTTTTTGGCTCATTTGAGAGTTTCTTTCTTGGCTTTTTTCCCCTTTCATTTGAAAATATGAATTATCATAAAAAGTCAGGGGAAAAAATGGGAAAGTCTTTTCCAGTTTTCCTGAAGATTTATCAGTGTGTTCAGGCTGGGTGTAAGCACCTCTCCCTTTTTCTCTGGGCCAGACACCCATCACTGAGACCAGACCAGGGCCTCCGGAGACTTTATCCTGTCTCTCCTCCTGAGCAGGCTCCAGCTCCCCCCACCACCCCAGTGCCCTCACCTCCCTGGTCTGATGATAAACAATGAGAGTGAAGCCAAATAGTAGGCAGCACTCAAAAGTGGGAAGTCCACACACCTGACCCCAAGTCTAGTAGGCTTCTGGGGGAGAATCTGATCCCTCCCTGACACTTTTTACCTCAAGTGTTGAGCGGGTGGCCATGAATAGTACAGACATGCCATCTTGTAACACTATATGCCTGTCAGGAGGGACAGGGCCTGGTTGAGCATCAACTATATAAGGCTGGTAACTAGGGAAAGCCCAACAAACAGCCACAAACACCTAAGTTATTTTACTCAGCTACTACCCTCTGCTTCTCTTCTCTCTCTCTCCCTCTCTCTCTCTCTCTTTCTTTTCATCTTGGCTTTCTGTGGCAGAATGCAAATGGAGCCTGCCGGCGGTGAAAGGGCTGAATTGTGATTAAGAAGAAGAAGAGCTCCTTTCTTTGTTCTCCCCTCAGGGGATGTTTACTGGGAGAGACACAGCGGATCAGATATGAAAGGCATTCAGGTCAGCATTGATGTGAGCGAAAGTGAAATCATACCTAAGGCATTCAAAAGACCGCCGTGTCAGGGGTTCAGCTAACGGTGCAGCTACTGTGTGTGTCTTCCCGGAGAGGCACCAATCTTTTCACAGACTGGTGATTTTTTCCTCCTTAATTTACTGCAAAATTATAAAAGTTATATCCCCCTGTTTACCTCCCACCAGATGACATAAGAGTTAGTATTTTCTCTCCTTCTGGACCACACGCGAAATCAGACCAACTTCTAATAACTGTATTACCTAAATGAACCAGCAAGGCACCATCTGAACTGTGAAATCTTTTTTTTAAAGCAGGTGTATTCATGTGTGCTCCATATATGCATAATACGCAGGGGGAAAATGAGTGAAGAGAAAAACCCCCAAACACACGTATGGATGACTTTTCCTATCACCTTCCTCAGAGGAAATGCAAGACAACACACACACACACACACACACACACACAGCATAAAAACAGTACAGAACACCTTAAAACGAAATTCTTTATTTACTTTGTAACTACTAGTTACACTTTTCCTGAGAGCGTTCTCTGTGACATGACTGTCACCCAAGATAAAAGTATTTGGCACATAGCTATTAAAGCAAAGACTTCCATAGACTGTACTGATTATTATTGCTTTCCTTCTAAAAAATGTTTGATGAAGAAATACTTGGATCTTACTTTTCAAAAGTTTACACTCCCCACAGCCCAAATAGTCATTCAATAGGTTTTCCAAGTGGTAAGCTGATGGTGTTGGCATAAACAGAGCTATGTAAATATATACAAAATTCACAAATCACAGCAAACATACAAATAATGAGGAGGTGCCTAGATGTGTCAAAGCTTAAAAATGAAAAGGAAAATCACATTTCATCTTCTGATTGCTAAAGAAAGAAAAGAAATAGGGAGGGGGGGATAGGGCTGTATTTATTGGTTTTAAATCATCCTTCCCTCTGCTCTGAATTATTTTTTTCAACCTTTACATCTTGGCTAAAAAGCATATTTGGGCTTACGTTAACATCTGCTTTTGTGGTGACATTTAATTCTGTATATTTTCAACTAGTGTTTCTGCATCACAGATTTTCCTCCTTTATCTCTTTGCTCTAAAAAGACAACCAAAGAGCAATCAAAAAGGTGTCTGACTTGGCCATTCAGACAATTGCCCCCTTGTGGGAATGCGGGAATGAATGGTACAGTGGACACCCCAGCACCATTGACGTTATAAACATGTAAATGAAACACATTAGGGCAGACAATCAATTGTCTGTGAGCATTGCGAACCTGCACTCCCTCTCTCTGTGACAGGCACAAAATAGTGTCTACCTTGGGAAGCCACGGTGCTGGAGAGGAAAAGGACAAAGAGTTCTCTTTCACACAGAAGAAAATGCACCTTAAAAGCCTTAGAAGAATGCAGATGACAAAAACTGTTGCAAGGAAAAGAATCTCCCACATCTTGGAAGAAACCCGGCACTGCTAGAGAGCTAGCAACACCCTCCTTTCCTACCTTCAGGGCAGACACACATTTTTCCCAGGAAATATTCTTAATACAGCATTAGGGTCTTTGATAACCTCTTGGAATTTTCTTTACTTTGAGCAAATTAAGCAAGGGAGAAAGGAAGCATCTGAAACATAGGACATGGCAGTTCAGTGGGGAACTTTAATCTTGGCTTTATTCATATTTGGAAATAAACGCTTAAAGACGTGAATTTGTTTTTATTTGTCAACAGAGAAACAATGTAAAGTTTAAAATCCTTAGCCCACCCTCAGCCCTGGTGGAGCGTCACGCTCTGGATGCCAGCAGGCTAGTGGTTCTGCGACGAAGGAAGGCATGTTTCTACCCCAACTGACTTAGTTTTTCCAAACCGAGATAAAACAAATAGATCAGTCTAGATACATAGCCCCCAGCCTTGTGTGTGTGCAGCGTGACAAAACTTGCAGAAGATCTCCACAGAGAGAAAAGGATGGAGATGGATATCTTTGGAGCACCCTTAGAACTGGTACCTGCCACCCAAACTGCCCCTGAGTGCTTTGAGAGGCAGCAAAACAGGCTCTCGATAAGCTCATCAACTTTATAAAGAAAGCTGCTTGCAAAAGATTTCCACACTTGCAAAGATAACCAAGCCTGAACCCACTGTAATCCGAAGGGAACTTTCCTGCCTCAGCGTGGACTGAGGGGCTCAGACTCACGGCTGCCCCATCCCAACTTCACCTCTCAGAGAGGAGAGCCAGGAGCCACATCCTTAAGAAGGGGCTGAATGCATCTTTTCCTTTTTGTTTAAGCATCTCTGAAAGGAGAGCAACTTCTCTGGCCCCCACAGCCTCGAAGCATCCCCACCAGCACCCCCACTCCCTTTAAGGATGTGGTAGAAGTGAGGGCTTATCTTAAACAGGGACAATCATTTCTGCTCATCTGACTGTTTCTCTTGTAGAATCCAAAGCCCTGAAAACATCCAACTTTATCCCTTTTCTTCACCACTGAAAACCAGAGACCAAAGGCGTTTGTAAAAATCTCCCCCACTTTCCAAACAATCCTCAACCTTTTAACTGAAACTTTGAAGGAAAATCAAATTTAACTTTTCATTCTTTCTTCCATTTCCTCCCCCCCCCCCCCAATCCACTCCTAATTCAGTTTTCATTTAAAAGACAACTTCATTCACTTTTCTGAAACAAGCAGTTTCCGGATTTGATTTTTGTTATAACGTGCATGTGTATGTGCAATTTTTCAGAGGCTGATGCTGGAAGATGGTGGGCTGGGGAGGCAGGCCTATATTCCCAGGCTCTGCAGGAGGCAGGAGGGAAGCCGCAGCATCTCCAGGAGCCGATGCCTGAATCAGGGGCTAAAGCAACAAACTTTGCAAGTTACAACCGGGCTGAGCCAGTGGCAGGCAGGAGCCGGGCATCTCCCGCTCCGAGCGCTCATTTCTGACTCGAAGGCTATGTGGAGATAGTGGGGTATAATCAGGGGAATGGAAGAGGGGGGCTGGGTTTTCCCCCTCCTCTCCAGCTTCAGTGAAAGTGTTACCAAGTGAGTCAGGCGACTGAAGATCATCTGACTGAACTTTCTTGAAACCGACACACATTCTTGTCTGCCGGCAACTTGCTTTCTGCCTCCTTCCCCCTCACCCCTCTCCTCCTTTCCTTCTGCACATCTTATTTTCTGGGAAGAGATTTCATCCTTTCCATGTGGGGGAAAGGAGACTGCTCGCTATGGATTAACTTGGCCCTGGCCCTGTCTTTGCCAGACATCTTGCTAGCCTGAGAATCTTGAAGGCTGTATTTTAGATTCTTGTTTCTCTCCTTTCACATTTGTTTTCCTCGAACTGCCTCCTTCTCCTTTGCTTTTTAATAATTGTATACAGCATAGTCTTCGAACCCACGTTCTTGACTAGCTTTTCAAACACACACACACTGCTTTACGTGTTTTATCTCCTTGTCGCCTTAGTCTATATATACACTGTTGACTTCATTAAAATTATATAAAGTGCCATTCTAGTTTCCTGGATGACCACTTTTCTTTTTTCTTGCAGCTTCTACTTCCATGATTAGTATTGCCATTATTCCTTTCCAGGAATTTCTATATGATTTTGATAAGCATCATCATATTTAGTGTTATCAGCAAAGACACAAGCTCAAAAGTGACATCTTTTCCATGAATCCAGGAAAGAAGAAAAATCCACTCAGTTCAGATAAATCCTGGCAATTCCCAAAGGGAAAGGCATTGGATACGTGCTTGATGAGAAAGAAAATGAAAAAGGGGGAGAAGAAACTCTTCTACCTGCTTCTTAAAACCAGGACATTGCTCAGTGATATTAAAACCAAAGAAAAATACTGACAAATAACCAACGTGCAGCACGTTTTTTCCAAAGATTATTTGGAAAAAGAGACAGGTAGCAGTCAAAGTTAGAGAAGCTGTAAGCGATGGATAGGCTTGCCGTTAAGTGTGCAGACTCTGGGCTAAATGCCTTAAAATGTGCAATTCAACTTTCCATTTCGGAGTGTTGAGGCTTCTCCCAAGTTAGTGGCTGGGCGGAGGGGGAAGTGGTTGCCGTGTCCATGGCTGAGCACCTCCCCGGCGCTCCGTTTCACCTGCGAAGCCCCCAGCCGGCCTCCCTCTCTGCCAGGCCCCCCTGCCCAGGGTTCCCAGGAAGCCTGGAGCCCTCCATTTCCCCAGACCTGGGCTCCGGCCTGACCTCTTTGCCGGGGCCAGGCTGGTCCTCGGTGGCAAAATCCCGAAGGGGGTGGGAGGAGGCAGGCAAGAAGAAACAAGCGTCCTAAATAGTCTCTCCTGCAAAAGAACACTTCTGGGAACCTTGCTTTAAATCTCATTCTCTTTTCTCTCAAAAAATGACTGTTTAACATAAGAACAAAAATGCCTCCATGACACAAAGCTTTTGTTATCCAGTTGATCAGCAACGTGCTTTATATACTTGTAAGAGGGGGAAAAAAAGCCCCACAACAGACATTGATTTTAGAAAATCAATAACCAACATTTAATAAAAGGAACAGAGGAAACACAAGAGAGGAGAGGGGGACATTAGGTGTAATTTTAGTGTCTACTAAATTACCCAGAGATGGGGAAGGGGAGGTCTCCTGTGTAAGGACCACCTTAAATAATGCCAGACACCAGAGTGAAGAAAAAATTAAATTAAGAGAGAAAGAGAGAGAGAGAAAGACAGAGAGAGAGACAGAGAGACAGAGAGACAGAGAGAGAGAGGGAGAGAGACTGACTTAAAAGAGGCAGCCTGAACTGGATCTTGGGGAAGCAGCTCGGAATATATTATTGTACTTGTTTTTTTGTAATACTAAGCCAAGCCAATAGATCAAAGGCAGCACAAAGGGAAAAGGCAGGATAACGTAACGAACAGTTTCTGACTAAAATTCCTCTATCACTCCCCCATATGGCTCGACACCTCCACCACAACAAGCAAAAGACACACACACACACACACACACGCACACACACGCACAAAACCTAGAGAGAGACAGAGAGACACAGAGAGAGAAGCATCACTTGTCTCTAATCAAAATTCTCTCGTCTTTGTGTTTTCCTCCCTCCAGCACCCCACACTGCGCCCCCAGCCGCCCCCTCCCCGCGCCGCGCAGCTCCGGGGCAGGCCAGGGGCGCGCGCGATTGTCTTCTCTGGAAGAAAGTTGCTCCAAGTGGGCCCGGGCGCTCCCCGCGAGCCGAGGGCTGGGCTTGCGGGAGGCCGGAGGCCGGGCTGGCGCCGCGTCCCCGCGGCCAGCTCGGGAGCGTCAACGCGGCCCCGCGCCGGGTGATCGGGCTCAGAGCGAGGGGAACGAGAAGTTTCCTTTCCCAGTCTGAGCTGGCGCTAGTTCGCTTGTTTGTTTTGGGGGGTTGGTTTTTCTTTTTAAACTCAGTATCCTCCGTCAGCTCCCCCTCGGCACCCTCTCTTGTCCCCAGCTCTCTCCCCTCCCCCAGGCGCCTTCTGCGCTCTTGCCAATCACTTTTCTCTTTTATTCCCACGATTTTGTTTGGGGGTAATACCTAGGGGGTCGGTCTCTCTTTCTCTCTCTCTCCCTGTCCCTTCTCTGCCTCTCTCCAAGATGGACCTACTCAACTGTCACCCCTTTAATCGCCCACTGCTGGTCCGTATGGCCCCCTCGCACCCCCATCTCCTTCCTCCTTCCTGACTCAGCCTGGATAACGGGCTCCTCCTGACCATGCAGAAACTGCCCAGAAAAAGTCTCCTTGCGCTTTTCGACTCCGCCAGCCCCCGGCGTGGGGCCAGAGCCCGCCGGAGAGGACCCGCCCGCCCCGGAGCCGGCACAGACCCCGCCGGACCCCGCGCGGGGCCGGCCGAGTCCCTCCCACCCCGGGGGCCGGGCGCGCCCGGCCGGGCCCCGCTGCCCGCGGACCGTTACTTGGCGTACGGGGAGGCGGCCGGGCGACTACGGCAAGAAACTTTAAGCCCGGCGGAGGCGCAGCCCCGGGCCCCCTCTCCCGCCCTCGCAGTTCCTCTGCCACCCCCGCCCCCGCCCCGGGATCCTGCACGACCTGGCGCCGGGGCCCCCGCCCTGCCCTCGCCGGACGCTCCCGCAGCCTGGCCGGGGACCCGGCGGGCCCGGCGCTCGCGGAGCGGGAGGCGGAGGCGGAGGGAGGGCGGAGGCGGGGGCACGAGGGGCGGCAGGGGTGGGGGCGCGGGGCCCCGGCCGGACCCCCGCGCTCGGAGCCCCCCGGCGCCCGACGCTCACTTTGCCCGGCACTTCCCCAACTCCCCCCGGTCCAGTGGCCGCGCGCGCCGGGCTCCGGCGCCGGCCGCGGAGGGAGGCTCGCCCGCGAGCCCTGGGCGCCGCCGCCGCCGCCGCCTCGGTTCCTTTTCCCTTTCCCCCTCCTTCTCCCTGGGTCTCGAGCCCCGGAGTGGCCCGGAAAAGTTTGGTTCGGGCCGCTTCTTACCGTTTTTCCTCCTGGGATTGGCTTGTTTGCGCCTCTTGCACCGGGGGCCATCCGCCATGATCGGCTGCTTCATTGATAAGAGCGGATCAGATGGCAGTTCGCATGGACTCGGCGCCCTGCTTCGGCAGCACGCAGGCTCGATCTAGCAACCAAACACAGCGACAATGTGGGCATCGCCCGCGCCCATTGAAACGCGCGCGGGCCGCCCAGGGGAGCCGGGCCAGGGCCCCGGCGAGCACCCATCCGCGCCCCCCAACGCCAAAGCGAAACTTCGGCGGCCCCCTCCCCGCCCCCCACCCGAGCCTTGGCCCCAAGGCGCTTTGTGTTTGTTACTGTTTGGTGTGTTGCACCCGCGAGGGGATCAGAGAGACAAGAATTACATCTTCAAAATGAGTCATAACTCCTGACCGTATGAGGGAATGCACACGGCGGTACAGTAAGGCTGCTTGACTCAGGGTTAGGCGGACCCTTTCCTCCGAAAAGTCCTCAGCCCGGCTCGAGAACTTGGGGTGAGGCGAGGCTTGCTTTCGCTCTCATCTTGTCTCACCCCCCGCCACCCCATTCCCCAGAGGAAGCAAACAAACAAACAAACAAACAACACGAAACAGCCCCCGGATAAAGCACACTCTGGCAAATTGATAATAGTAATTATAGGAAGCCCACTCGCCCGCGCCCCCTCCCCTCCCCTTTTGGAGTTTATCGAGGCACTGTCTCTTCCTCCCCCCACCCCCCCGCCCCCAAATTAAGATTTCCCGTTTCACGCCGCAATAAGAAATATAATTATAAGCCTCTTTGGACACTGTCCCTCCCCCCCCATCTCCGCCACTTTGACAATATTTACTTAAGTATTTCCCCCCACCTCACTCATACACATGCTCCCCCACACTGGTTCCCTTAAATAGTTCCAGTAGAAAAAAATTTTTCCCCTCAAGAAAGGAAAGAGAAAGTCCAACCGCTACGGCAATACTTTTAAGCTCTACTAAATGATCGTATCCTTTCTGGCTTCGAAACTTTTGTACCTAAAAATCGAGTGAGGCGCTGCATTTTTTTCAGCTGAAACTGTCAAAACTTGGAGAAGGGGAACCTCCGAGGCAGGCAGGAGAGGAGGAGAATCCCGAAACTCGGTGGAGGTTGGGAAGATGCTGCGCCTCGAGGATTAGTTTAAACAGGGGGCTATAAAAGATGTAACAGATGCAAACTGTAACACAAGGGCCATTAACCCTTTCTCTGCCGAGCACACTCAGTCCCCACGCCCCGTACCTATTGTCTCCTGTGCTAGAAGCCTAGCAGAAAACCTGGAAAGTGAGTATCAGTTTCCACACATTTGCTGAGAGGGGTGGGGGGGGGTGGGGGGCGGCGAGAGATGGGGAAGTGGATGATTTAGAAAGCACCTTGAATTTAACCTAGGCAGAGTGGGAGACTTAATTTAATTCAAGTTTGACACATTTTGTCATTTCTTGGCTCTCCTATTGATTTGAAATTGTTGGGGAAAAATCCTGAAATAAAGAAATGGTCACACAAGTGTCTGGGATGAAACAGCTGGCCTGTCTGTATTCATGCTGAGACTTACACACGATTGCATATAAATACATGTTTAATAAAGTAAGCTGCTAGTTTTATGAGCATGTGTGTGTGAGGGAGAGACAGGGCATTTGTGCTGTAAACTTTATCTTTGCCTGTTATTTCTACCTCTGGAGTTAGTAATCTTGCCTTCATCATTATAGGGGGAGCATGTAAAATATGTGAGTAGGTGGGAGATAAACACATTCATGTTAGCGGGGCTTACCACTGCTCCTGGGAACTCCTGCTATCTCTCTACTTTTCAGTGCCAAAGTATGGAATGGGGGTACGTGTGTGTATGTGTCTCCTGTTAAATCCATGTCTATATCACTTTGCCATTTAAAATACAATTTCAAAAGTTATCCTTAATTTGAAACCTTGATATTCTGACAGCAGTTTTCTTCCCAGCTCTAGTGACCCCCCCCCCCCCAATTTGGTGAACGACTCAAGTTCCATGAGGACTTTCACTTCTTTATTTATCATCACAGAAGTGAGGTGTTACTTCACATACACACACACACAAAGAATGAAATAAAGAAATGAAACTCGCTAAGCAGACAAAAACAGACAACTTTCTGCTTAGAAAACAGCCTTCTCTGGTGGGAGAGGATGGACTGCCATATCTAAGAGAAAGACTTGCCCCCGAATTTAGTAGTTTTGTATAGATCAAGTTTTGTATTTATTAACAGGTATTTGCCAAGTTTTAATTGCTGAATACAATGAATTGGAACTAGGTACGAAAATAGAGCAGAATCTCTCCCCTTGAAGAGTTTTATTCCAACCATATAGTTCTCAATAAAACTTTTCCTAGGCTGGGTAGCAAAAGGCACCTTTGGTTACCTGAATGGACAGGTACAGGGCAAATTATTTGGGGGAGGAAAAAAGGAGAGAAAAGGAAGGAAAGCGGGCGGGAGTGCGAGAGAAATCAAAGAAGTCACTCTTGGGAAAAGCTTGCCACAAAGGAGCTAAACCCACCTGAAATTCCTACCCACAGACACTCCTTCTCACTTCAGACTCACATCCCCACTTAAAAGGATAAAATCATAAAAGGAGGGTGGAGGATGACCATACCAAAAAGGAATAAAAAGAGAGAAAGGGGGGGAAAAAACCTACCTGCGAAGTCTTGTTTGTAGTTTTGGCCAGAAATGGTGAGAAGAAAAAGCATGAAGAAGCCGCGAAGTGTGGGGGAGAAAAAGGTGGAAGCGAAGAAACAGCTCCCGGAGCAAACTGTACAAAACCTCGCCAAGAGTGTCGGGAGACAGGACCGTTATTCCTGCGGAGCAGGTTAGAACTGATCTCTTTTCGGCCACTCCAGGAAACACAAACCTGGGGACGGACTGACGTGTTACGCCTCTTCTAATGACATTTTTTTCTTTTTCTTTTCTGTAAGAGAGACCCTGAAACACGCGCCACCTATCTTTGTGGGGAGGGATAATTGAAGCGCCCTGAGCGTGAGCATCATGTGAAAACGTGATCGCCAAGTTTCTCTCTGGGAAAGGATCTGGGATAGATTATACCTTGAAGTCTCCGCAAACGCTTTAGTGGAAGAAATGAAATTCCACCTCCCTCCCTTCCTCTCTCCCTCCCTCTCGCCTCCCTCCCTCCCTTCTCCACGCCCCCCCAACCCCCCCCCCCAACCCCCCCGTCAAGCCTTTGGCATCATTATCCTCATCACTAAATCCTACAGAGTACTGGGCGGAAAACGGTGCACACCATTCACAGAACTGGAGAACTCTAAGGGGCGAAAGTTAAAGGGAAAGCTCCCAGGTCCTCAATCCAGATCGCCTCTTCTTACGCAGATATCTCTAATGACCAGATTTGAGATGCACATTGAGTTGTGTGTATTTCTCAGCACGGCTTCTGGAACTAAATTCTTTGCCCTTTCTCTCAATTTTCTTTTTTTCCTTTTAGATGCAAAAGCCAGGAAAAAAAAAAAAAATGCTGCATGTGAACTGCATCTTGGGGCGGGTGTGTTGGGGGGTGTGTGTGTGATGAATTTCTGGATTGGATCCCAATACTAAAAAAGTAGTTTGGCATTTTTAAAAAGGGTCTCTAAGTAAATTACCATAGAGCGCTGGGTTGACCGATCTCTGAATCCCTCTACATCTCACGCAGACCTCACTACAAAGTGAGGGAGTGTACGTAGGGAGGCAAGAGGAAAAGGAGGAAGGCCATAGAGAAACTTAGCAGGGAAGGAAGAGCATGATATTAAACGGCATGGGGTCTAAGTTTTGGAGTATATATTTTTTGATGTTGCAATTAAAGTAAAATTAAAAAAGAAAAGACTCCACCTTTGCTCTGAAGGGATTGGTTATGTAAATATGGAAGGGATTTCCTGGAGAATACAGCTTTCTACTGTATGGTTAATTAAATAATCACTCAAAAGCTTCCAACGTGACGCTTCTGTCGTAATCCAATCAGGTTACATAGGTCCTAAACAAGAAAGATATTTTCCACATCTGGAAGTCAGCAATTTAGCAAGTACTGCACATTATTAACCAATTCAGAGCCCACTTCCCAGGGGAATTTTTTTTGAAGTTTAAGTGTTCTTAACCAATGCTCTGCTGTTTTGTTAATCAAAAAGCTGGTTTACACTGCACATAATTGGAACTAATATAGAAGTAAATAAAGACAGCCAAATTTGAGGATGCTGAGCAGAGGCATTTATCGGAAAAGGAAGAAATCTCTTAGCCTCCAATGGTTCAGGCTCAATTTCTTAAAAGACTTTGAGGCTTTTTTTTTTTTTTTTTTAAAGAGTGAAAGTGCTTGAGAACCTCAGAGCACAAACTTCCAGTGCCACAGCCTTTGGGCTCCCTTGCAAAGGTAAAGGTGGAGGCGTGAAGAGGACTAAAGAACAGCCTCATGCCAATTTTTCTGCTTTAATATTGTTAATATGTTACAGCCCTCTGTTTTCAGTCTGATGAAATCTGAAACAAATAATACCCTGATCCAACACTAGACTTTTACTTATATTAAGATAAACTGCTTTGAACTGTGCTTTGAGTGTGTGCCTAAAGCAAGACTTTGAATGCAAGAGTCACTGGCAATTGCACTCAAAGGAGGGAACAGTCACCACATGGATTGCCACATCCATACTCCCAGAGGTGCACGTCTTTGTATTTTGTATGTTTATTTTTTGAGGGGGGGCAATAGCCACCCAGGATGACCACAGCCAATTCTTATTGTAGGATGTAAGAAAGTAAATCTTCACAGTTGGTTACAGACTTTCTTCTTTCCTAACTTGAGTATTTATTACAATGAGAAGAGCTGGACAAATTAATCTCCCCCACCTCATTACAGATAAATTACCTATAGAAGAGGGGCATTCAATATGGTCAGTCTAAAAATTAATAATAAAAAAAGAAATTATAGCTTTCCAACATAGGTCAGACACATTCTAAATTTTAAGTTTTACATTTCTTTTAATATTACATATTTTTATTAAATATATGTATGACTTATCAAGTTCCTCCTCTGAGATTTATCTTTATTATTAATATATTTTCCCCCTTTTTTATTTAAAAAACTTAGAGTCCAGCTTTCTCTAGAAGTTTGCTTTTCAACCTTCCTCTCCCATTCCTGAGGAAGCAGCAGCCCACTGCATGGAATGATTCCAGGCAATACCCCACTCCAGGAGCCCAGACACATATTCACAAGCAAAACCTCAGGTCAAAGGCTCCAATCGAACGGCTAACAAATCACTTGTCTTTATTATGTATATTAATGTCAGGTTACCTAGGATTTGACTTAAAAAAAAAGACTTTTAAGTATTTCCATTAAAAACACCTAATCATCTGATTACTCTGGCTCAGTAATTGTTAAAGTGGCAAGAGGCAGCCCCAACACTTAGCACTGGGAGTTCCGACACGCAAGTATTTGATTTGGGGTAAAAAGGCAATCTTTCAGGTTCCCATCAAGGTGGATATTTGGATGGTGGCACGGAAAGGGTCCCCGCAAATCGTGAGCGCGCCTGTAGGTTGCCCCCTGCCCTCCCTCCCCACCCCCCGCCCCTGCCTGGCACGCCCCTGGCACTCCTCTCCCCATTTGACCGAGAGAGTTCCCACCAACGCAGAAGCGGTGAGATCGGAGGAAGCCGGAATATAAATTTGTTCCGAACACTCCCTTAGTCCGAAGGCCAGGTCGGGGACAATGGGGATCGTGGGATCAGCGGGATGCAGGAGAGCAGGACGCAGGGAAAAGTCGAGTGAGGACTGGGGGCTGCTGGCTTTCGGCTCCTCACACAGCAAAGCAAGTCCTGCAAATGAATCGCTGTTTTCCCGTCTGTCTTCCCTATTAATAATCCATTTCGAGATTAGCGCAGACGAAGGGGATTAAAACAACAGATACATGCAAATGTGAAATAATATTGCAATCGACATTGGAGGGAGGAAAATAATTGTTTAGGGTTTTTTTGAGTAAAACAAACTGCCTCCCTCAGGATTCCCTCCACCCAGGCAGGGTGAGAAGATGCACTTTTGTTTTCCAATTCCCTCCAGCCAGGACCTGGTGCCTGTCCCCCCCCATTCACCTCTCAGTCTGTCAATTTCCTCAACTTTCACAACCGCTCCCCACGTCTCGCCTGCCCCCAGCTCCGCTTGCCGGCCCAGATGCCCGAAGAGATACAATGTTTCTGCCCTTGAACACGCAGGCTGTAGAAGGAATTCGAATTTGGCCACAGCTAATGATTTTTTTTAAAGCAAATTCTGTTTATTTTATACCATGTGGAGAAAATAAAAGAAGGAACCTTTTCTCGTTTTCAAGCGGAATTGATCTTTCATCTAGAAGAATTATTTCGACCTGATGGTGTTACGCAGGAGGTGGGCAACTTCTTTCAGAGTTGCAAGCAAAGGGTGATAAGGGGGACCCCTGGATTGGGTGTGTGTGGAAGGGGTGAGGGGCGGCAGGGGTCCAAGGCAAGCCAAACGGTTTTCTCACGTGCAAACTCGCAATCCAATCCATTCGGAGTTGAGCCTAGGATAGGAGGGGAAAGTCTATTAAAAAAAAAAAAAATCAGGAGCATCTCTCTGAGAAGCCCTTTCAAACAAAATCAAAACAGGACCAGAGAACCTCAGACAGTCCCTAACATCCCTGCGGCGAGGCCCGCGGGCTGTGGAATCTCGCAAGTCACCTGGCCCCAGTAGGGCGGCCAGCTGAGGGGTTCATTTTATTTTATTTTATTTTATTTTATTTTATTTATGAAGTTAAGGCTGAATCTCGGCTTCAGTGCTTTTGCCAACGTCTCCATTGACAGGAACCGGCAAACTTCAGGACTTAAATGAGCGTCTTAATTTATTGATGCAAAACAGGTCTGCTTGTCGCCCCCAACTCTCGGCGCGCTCTGTCCCCCACACCCCCAGCTTCGGTCCCTCCATTTGATCTCAGGGTAAGGCCCCGCCGCACAGGCGAAGGAGCACGTTGGGGTGGGGGGAGTCGGCCCCCGCCCGCCAGCCCTCCCCCAGACCTGTCCGGGCCCGGGAACCCCGCGACCCCCGCCCCGCCGGCCGGTCAGCTGACCTGGCTCGCTCTCCTGCTCCCCGCCCGTCGCCCTGTTTCCGGTCCCCGGGGTCCGCGAGCTGCGCACGGAGAGGGAGCGGCTGCGGCCGGGAGGTGATGCTGGGGGCCGATTACCATGAGAAAAGCTGTGCCTGGAAAAGCCTCCTCTACGCCACCGTCAATCTCGCTAAGGGGGTGGGGGGTGGGGGGACGGAAAGGGGCCCTGTAGGAGTCACCAGAAAACTTGGAGTAAGTTGGATGCGACGCAGGCCCGAGGAGGTGGCTTTCGCCTCAACTTGGAAGGCTGGGCGTTCAGGGCGCGGACGCCAGCAGTCTCCCCAGAGAATTGAAAACCAAAATCTTTCCCTTCCTCCCTTCCTCCCTCCTTCCCTCCCTCTTGCCCTCCTTTCAGCCCTTCCTGCCCTTTATCCTTATTTTCTTGGAATTCTTTCCCAATTGCATTTCCTGCATTCTCCTTTCTTTCTATCTGCTATCTCTCTTTTGCAATCTCTTGTTTTGTTTCTTAACATCGCGCCTTCTCCCTCGCACTGATTCTTTTCTGTCTCTTTTATGTGTACAGATATATCATTTCGTTTTAATATGTAATTAATCTACCAGCAGGAGGTCAGGGACACCCTGACTAAAATAACTCCCTGGGTCATCAGAGACCAAGTTCACCAGGTGTCAGTGAAAAGTAAAAAACAAAATAAGAATAGTAAAAATAAATAGAAATCAATATTCCGGTGATCATAATGGCTTCATATTCAGAATTATCATATCAGCTTAAACTGACTCCCCCCCCCCCCCGCCCCAATGTAGTGTTCCTGGAAAAAATAGATAGTACTCCGTATAGGGAAATTCTTTAGAATGAAGGCAATGTGAAAAAATGTCTCGTTTACAGTGACGTTTCAGGAGTGCTTAACAGACTTCAGAAATTATAGTAGGTAACTTAAAGAAACTTAAACTGTGCTTTTTCTTTTAATGACTACGTGGAAAGTGTGAAAAATTCCAAGGCACCTCCCCCCACAGCAAAGATTGATCAATTCAGAGAGAAACGTCACGTCATATATATTGTACACGCTAAGCAAATTCACAACTTGAGTTGTTGGGTTGTTCTCTTAGCCTGGCCTCATTACTGAGCAGGTGAATGAACACCGGGCTGCATATGTCTTGAATGTGGCTATATTTTTTGTTTTCTGTATTTTTTTGTCTTGCATTCATTTTGGGCACATTTGTTGTTCTCTTATTAAAATTCAGTGTTTGCACTTGTTTACAATTTGTTTAGTTTGTCGAATTTTTAAAACTTGTTAGAAGTCAATTGAACATGTATATTAAGCCCTTCTTAGGCCAAGAAAAATAAAGATGCATTAGAAAGATGCCTTTTATGCTTCATAATTATTAATTGACATTTTATGATGAATAATTAATCATTTGAATAATTTTGGTATCTCTGATCTGAACACATATTTGCATCTCTAATGCTTGATTTTAGCCATGTTTTTAAAAAAAATTCATCCTTTCAGGATGAAGAAACAAAAGTAAGATTTTAATGTAAAATTTCTCTTCAGCACTTGTAAAAGTTTATTTATTGAGTTGTACTATTCTTTCTAGATATCCCTAAAGTTTCTTAACAATTTGTAAAACATTTATGTAGCAATCACATCCAAACATGTGACAAAACTACAATTAATTAGGAAAAACAATACCCTATGTAAAATCAAGTCACTCTCCTCCCCAAGTGCAGAGATGTGCACTAATTATGCATCATTTTCTTATTAGAATTTGGTCATTGAAATTTATGGTTATGTCTGTTTATACAGGTCAAAAAGTAGAAAACTGAAGCAAATGACAAATAATTCAGATCTGGTAATTAAGATAATTTTTCATTTTTTACTTATTAATATACTTATTAATATATGGGCTGATTTAAAGTTAATTAGAAATGACTAAGCAAGCTATATCCCTGATATTTTTCTACCACTATGTCAATTAAAGTCCTAAGTATCTATTTTGAATACTAGCCCTACAGATTACTACCTGTGTGATTACAAGCAATTTACCCTAAGTTTTTTCCTTATCTACAATGTGGACACACTCATAGTGCCCATTCCTTAGCGTTTTATTGAAAATTAAATAAAGTAATGCATGAAACTTCATGTTAGCTTTATTTTTATAATGAAAAGTTTAAAAAATAACATGGAACATGCAGATCAGTTAAAGACAGTATAAATTAATTTTGACTACTAAAAACAACTATTTACATTTTAGTATCATTCATAATTTTTCTATTGAGAATGAGTGCTGTCATTAAGTAAAGAAATAAAATGAAAAGTATCCTAAGATTTACGATTAATTTATGATTCTTTCGATCTGTTCAAAGGATGCGTAGTCACAGACGTGAAAATAAGTACAGCATTTCTTTATCCTGTTAGTTGGGCAGTCAACTTATTGTATTCAATATAGTCATAATTTGGTTATAAATATAAGACTTCTTTTAGCCCAAATGTATGAACTTGAAGTTTTTCATGTTCTTTAGTAACATATTGTCTTTGAGTGTAAGGGTTAAATGTGCAAAAGCTCAGAAGCAGTCTTGAGTAAGACTTGTAAGAAAAAAAGGGCAAACTTACAAATTTGGAGACCAGGAATTTGGCTGTCAGAGCACTGTTTGCTGTAAGACCATTCATAATGAACTGAGCATTCCCTTTTGGAATTGTAGTTATCCTGGGGTTTGCGCTAATTCCAAGTACCTATAGAGGGGAAGAAAATCAGTTTATTAAATGGAAAATGAAATTCCCTAGTCTCTTAAATGTCCACAAGGCCAGGTTTCCTTTTTGATGCAAAAGCTGAAAAATCAATGCAAATGCTAGGGGAAAAACTATTGTGATATTTAATCCCAATACCCTTAGCTTTTTGTTGTTGTTTTCTGTAAGACTCCTCAAAGCACTTAAAGGGTCCCTTAATTGTTTCCTTTCTCAAAGGATCCATTCCTTGCTCCTTGCAGGTCAGAACTACCAAAAGGGCCATTTGGACATCAGCCTAGGGGCTCAGAGTGGCCTGTACCTTTTTATTTTTTCCTTTTTAAAGGGAAATGAGACTAGAAATTATTTGCACCTACAGATTATCTAGTGACCTGGAAATAATTTCATGCTGCTTTGTGGTCTTCTTTAATAGTTCTTATTCTGTGAAAAAGTCAAAATTGTAAACTTTGTACTCTACTCAGTTCTAATTTTGCACCATTCTAAGAGTGATTTTTTTTTTTTGCAGAGTTGTTTTAGGTACTTAAATATAAAAATCTTACTTTCGAAAATTATCCTCTCCATGATAATCTCAACTGTGAAATAATAATAGCTAAGAAAAAAACCTACTTCTAGAAAGTGGCCCTGTTGCATAGTGGTTAAGTCTGGCATGCTCTGCTTTGGTGGCCTGGGTTTGCAGGTTTGAATCCTGGTCGTGGACCTATACCACTTGTCAAGCCATGCTGTGGCAGTGACCCACATACAAAATAGAGGAAGACTGGCATACATGTTAGCCCAGGGCTAATCTTCCTCACTGGAAAAATAAAAAAACCTGCTTCTCTAAGCCTGGTAGTTGTAGAAGTGACCCAGAGAGAATTGCTGCCTTTCCCTAGAATTCAAGTGTCTGCTTCTTTGTGGGCCTTTAAATCTTCCAGGTCTACCTTCATGGCTAACAGCATGTACATATGACATCCAACATTTTAATTTTCACGACACCCTTCTGAACCACTTGTGCCCACCCACTCTGTATACTGCATTGTGACCCAGTTCCGATCCTCCTGGATGATTCAGTTAGTACTTGTATGTCCACGTATGGCTTATATTGCCTTTTGGACCTAATGCTTAGGCTCATTTTTCCAGTTACAATATTGGCTCAGGTCGAATGCTCAGGTCAAATGCTTTCGCTAGGTTTGTTGCCTCTGGCTTCTCAGACAGAGTATGTTTCCTGGTTCGGTCTTCTCTCCAGGACCCTGACTTGGAAAAAGCTCCCGTGGGCAGACTCCTGCTAGCTCACCCTAGCCCCTGTGTTGGGCCCAAGCACAGGACAAGTTAGTGATGAAGGAGAGATCATGATACAGGCATATCTGGGAACTGTTTTTATTTCTTATACAATTTCTTTTATCATTTGTTGGCTGGGAACTGGACATCAGTGTATTTGATACTAGATTCTTCATATTCTCCTCAACGATAGCATATTATAGCAGCAAACATACAGGTTTTGGTATTAGATGAACTGGGTTTGATTTCCTACTTTGTGAGTACTAATTGTGTATTGAGGACAAGATATTAAACCCCTGTGAACTTCATTTTAAAAGAGAGAAAAAGCATACTTAAATTTAAGGTGGTTGTGGTGAAAAAATAAGACAAAGTAAAATGTCTAGGACAGGATAGGCATATCAATAAATAGGAATTCCTTCCCTTGAATTACCTAAAAAAATATGAATTATATTAAATTATAGAAAACCATATAGAGTGCATGTAGCATAGATTTTTGGTGATGTTTATTTTATTTCATTGTAATTTAATTGTTTTATGATTTTATTAGGAATTATTTAACTAATTCTTGCATTACACAAAAATTAATGCTTACTGATAACAAAGTTAGAAAAGTAACATGGAATTTCTCAATTTGTAGTAGAAAAGGTGTGATGTTCATGATGCACTAAGCATCATGATACTAACTTCTGAGATGATAAATGTACTTTACAATTTGATTATGTATTTCACACTTGCGTTTACAATTGTAAGGAAAAAATATTTTTCCACGTAGTTCTCCCTATATGACCTGGCCAAGGAGGAAGCTCTCTTGCAGCCAGTTTAGTGTGGTCAAGAAGTGTCAGATTCTATTTACTCAAGGTAAAAGGAAGAGGGTCTTAACACTGTTCAAAACTCTTTACCTACTTTTACCAAAGCTTCAGAGGCATGAAAGAATTAAGGAGTGGGTAGAAGGGATGGAGTAGCACTGAGAAAGTGGGCCTGCGTTATCTTCTTCCCATCCCAAGTTGAGTGCCGGAACATCTGTTTAAAACAACAAAAGGTAGGAATATGTAATAGTACAGACATTGCTTCACTCTTCTGCCTGCAAATTTGGGAGTAGGGTTGTGTCAGCAGGCCCTGGCACGATCTACTGTGTATGTGACTTTTCTACCCTATGCCCTAGAAAGGAGGGTGTCAGGGGAGGACTGGCCTGTGGACACAGGGAGCATATTGTTCCAATGGTTCTGCTACAGTGCAAACCAGGCTTCTTTCTTCCTCTCTGGAACTAAGTTTGCTACACATGCAAAAAAATCTGTTCCTATTAGGTTTTTCCTTGGCCATTGTGGAACTATAAGTATGGCTCCTGTGGCAAAGGGGTAATTTTTCTGGGTTGAGGGAAGCTGGCTTACCTGTTGTTTTTGGCACATGGCTAGCACCCTTCTAGACAAGAGGGACAGAACAAAGCTGAAAGTCCACAGAAAATACTTGGCCTTTTAAAAGAAGAAGGAAAAATTAAAATCTCATTCTTTTAAAGCTTAATTTATCTACTAAGTATTTGGAATTTCAGTTTATAGACATCAGCATGATCCTGAGCTATATTATTACCTACCACCATTTAGCATTTATATGGGGTTGAAAAATTGCTTACAATAGTTTACTGTAGTCGTTCTGTAAAGGTGATCAATATTGAGTGCTTCTTTCATTGGGGAAGATTCTTGTGTAGTTGAGGGAAATGTTCAGAGTCAGGTGACATATGCCTGTGGATTCATTTGACATCACATTGGACTTTGAATTTGGGGCAAACTTTAATGCTTTTTATATTATTGGAGTGAAGTAGCATCACGTGGAAATTTTGTGACCTTTGTTTCATTTAGGATCTCTCAATAGGAATTTATTTGACAGAGGAAGGCGGGCTGTCACTGATGTAGCTTTCCCAATCCTCTGGAACAGTGCCTATTATATAGTAAATATTTGTTGTGTGGGGGGAATCTGCCATTCATTAAGCAGCTTTAAAGGGCTGTAAACTGATCTCCTGTTTCACACTTGTAATGGTTTGAGATAAGAATGAGGATAGATGAGGGTAGAGGCAGGGACCATGACACTTACACCCACACAGTCTCCTTTTCATCAACTTATATACCTAATTACATTGTTTAACACAAACTGTCTTATTCCCCTTCTGCGTCAATTTTACACATGGCCTAAAAAAAATGAAGAAGCAAATACAGAATTATGCGTATATATTTGTCTTTTTGTTAAATGGCTCTGATGAGTCTTTTCAGGGTTTATTTTTAAGTAAATATATTACAATTAAATAAGAGATTTTCTCTGAAAAAGGAAAGAAATCACAAGGAGAAAATGGAGCGGACTAGTAAAAGTATAGTTTGCTTACAAGGCAAGTGTGAAGCCGTAATTTAGGATAAATGATCCCTTCACCCGCTAACACCACACAACAGCTAAAGAAAGAAAACAGAGAAGATGGGGAGTTTTGCTTTGTTTCTCCTTCTTCAAATAAATGGACAGTCTCCATCAGCTCCATCAGCTGGATGATGCTCCTGTCAGCAGCTTCATTTTTGTGTAAGACGGAAACTGGTTGCTCGACGTGTGGGCCCTATTTGCAAGGCTTTCTCCAATACCCTTCCCTCTCTCTTCTTCCCTCTGCTTCAGGCCCTATTTCTCAGGGCTCTCACCTCTTCTTATCTTTCTCTTGATGCTCTTTATTCAAAGGAAAAACTATCTTTCAAAGATAGCCTTATCCATAGTCTTCAACAGGGTTAGCTTTTAAAGGTATGATATTAACCCCCAGATCTGAAATTTCTGCTGTACTGCAGAAAATTGCCTGGAGGAAACAGAATGTTAACCTGAAGTATGTTATGCGGAAGGACAGCTCAATACCATTGCTGTATGTCCGGTGCCTAGCATAGAGCTTGATGCATGAAAGATGCTGAATAATGTCTGTTGAATGAATGAATGGATGCATGCATGAATGCTATATAAAAAAGCCAGACTTCAGACAACAGATGCCATTTGTCCTACACGGCAAATAAGAGTTAAAGGTATTAATGCAAGTGCAAAAATCATCTGTAGTCACAGACAGGATTCTGATATTATTTTTGAATTCTGAGTATTATATTTTATTTCCAAAATGAAATACCTAAATCATTTACCAAGCAATAGAGATATAACAGTTCCTCAGTCACTCACTTGCAAAGGAAATTTTCAATACAAATAAAGTCATACATATTTATACTAGGGTAATTCAAAATAACTTCCTCACATAAGCACTGCTACGTTCAAATAAAATCTTGCCAACACTTCTGAGTACATTGCTTTAAGAAAAAAAAATGCTCCCTGTAGCGTCCGAACTATTTAAAAATCTTGCCAGCTTCTTGAACATACATCAGTTATCTCTCTTCAAATCACTGACAAGAATTTAAAAACTGCTTCATCAGAACAACTGTTACCCTTTCTTATACTCTAGTTAGAACCTGATCTTCTAAAAAGGACCATATTTACAGCTTCTTTTGAAATTTTGAAACCATTTGGCTGATATGTTTTTGCTACATTTTCTTTTCCTGATTTAATTACTGGGGACATTTGCATGAAAACAGGATAGGGACATAAGATTTTTGTCTTACTTGTTCATCTGTTTCTGATGCTTATTCCGCACCTGAGATCAGTATCTATTTTATTACAATTGGGAGGCCAGGAGCTGGATTGGAAATGATGAAAAAGTTGTTGGACGTGAAATAAACTTCAGAAATAGGGACTCTGGAGGCTAAGGGATTGGTGGATGAAATAATAATGAATTTTCTTCTAGGTTTCTTGTTTATGAGCAGTCATCATGTCAGTGACACATGCTGTTCTACTGAAAAGGTTAGAAAACCAGGAAATTATACAGAACTGGTGGATTGATGCTTCTCTGAGAAAACCATGCCCAGGCAGTTACTTCTGGCAATGAAGGTGCCGAGTCTAGGTCATGTGTGAACTCTAGAGGTGGCCACTGAAAGTTGGGAAGGAGTTAAAAGCAAACACTTCACTCATTCTGACCCTTTCAGGTTTGCACATGGAGAGTCAGAAAAGACTATCGGGATGAATTCTAAGCAGATTCACCTGGATTTCCTTGGCTATGTAGAAATGCACATGTTGAAAGCTGAAATAATAATCTTCTTCCAACTTTTCACTTTCTCCCATATTCTCCAGCTTGCTGAAGTGCACCACTATCTATCCAGTCCTCCAAGCTCAACCCTGGGTTGACCTTTGGCTCATTTCTTTTTCCTAACCTTAACCTCCATATTCAATCTCTCAGCAAGTGCTAATGATCTTACCTCCACAAGTTCCTCAAATGTGCTCAAATTCCCCAAATCCTCCACACTTACATCTCTACTCTATTTCAGCCATTCATCATCTCTTCCCTGGAAAACTATGCCTATCTCTTAACTGGATTTCCTGTTTCCGGTCTTTCCTCCCTCATATCTATTGTCCATACCATCACCAGAGCGAGCGATGGATCTGAAACATATATCTGATTGTGTGACCGCTGAGCGTAAAAGCCATCAGCGGTTCCCCGTTACATACCAGCTGTGCTTCTCAAGCTCAGGTAAACTAAGGATGTAACCCTAAAGATGGGTGTTTTAATATTTATAAATATTGTTTTGAAGTAATAGTACTTCAGCTTCAACTTTGTGTCTCTTCCATAGTTTTGGTAAAATTGAGAATCCAGGAGCTGGTCATGTTAATCTTAATCCTGCCCATCCCCAGGGTTTGAGAACCCTAGTGTGAGAATCCTAGTGCCAAGGCGGTAAACCATAGGTTCTTTAGCAAAGGGCACGAGGCCCTCTTAGTTGGAAAATTTTCTCTTCTTCCTCCTCCCCTCCCACCACTCTTCAAATGGCACGTTACACTTTTGTACTACTATTTGTATTTTCCTCTGAGCAAACCCCACTGTTTCCAGTGTTAGGGCTTTTGCCTATGCTATTTACTCTACCGGGAATATTCTTTCCTACTCCTTTGATTTGGCTGACTTCTCTGTTCATTCTTTATCTCAGCTCACATGTCATCTCCTCTGGCAAGTCTGAGGCTGGCTCTTCTGTGTCTTCACACACTTAATACTCTGCACTGCAGCCATTCATTTATATGTCTTCTCTCAACTAGAATAAGGTGTGCACGAGGCCAGAGACACTGTCATTTTCATCTTTATACCCTGTTATGGGCTGAATGTTGTGTCCTCCAAAATTCATTTACGGAAGCCCTAAGCACCAATGTGACGGTGTTTGGAGGGGGCCTTTGGAGGTTTAGATGAGTTCAAGTGTGGGGCGCTCATGATGGATTTAGCATCCTTCTAAGAGGAACAGAGAGATTTGCTCTTTCCACGTGCATGCACCAAGGGAAGGCCATGTGAGCACACAGCAAGAAGCTGGCTGTCTACAAGCCAGGAAACCAGTTCTTACCAGGAGCTGAATCTACTGGCACCTTGATCTTCGACTTCCCAGAACTGTAAGAAATAAATGCCTACTGTTTAAGCTACTCAGTCTATAGTATTTTGTTATAACAGCCTAGGCTGAATAAGACAAACCCCTAACTCCCAGCAAGTATCTGACACATAGTGGACATTTAAAAATACTTTTTGAACTGAGTATGAATGTCATGGTACAAACTGATTTTCATCACTGCACAGAGAACTCCGAGCACATGCATGTAGCTGGAGGGAGGCTGTAGCCTTCCCACACTTCATAGGAATAGGAGGTCTAAAAGTTGGAAGTGTCTCATTGCATTATTTTTATTGAGGTCACATGGGTTTATAACATTATATAAATTTCAGGTCTACATCCTTATATTTCAACTTCTGTGTAGACTACACTGTGTTCACCACCAAATGTCTTGTTGCCGTCCGTCACCATACACATGTCCCTTACCTTATCTCCCCTGCCACCGCTTTCCCGTCTGGTAACCACCAATCTGTTCTCTCTATCTATGTGTTTGTTTGTTTGTTTGTTTATCTTCCACACATGAGTGAAGTCACGTGGTAATTTTCTTTCTCTGTCTCACTTCTTTTGCTGAGCATAATACCCTCCAAGTCCATCCATGTTTTGCAAATGGCCCAATTCATCTTCTTTTATGACTGAGTAGTATTCCATTGCGTATATATATCCATTCATTCCTTGAAGGGCACTTGGGTTGCTTCCAAGTCTTGGCTACTGTGAATAATGCTGCAATGAACATGGGGGTGCATATATCTTTTTGAATTAGTGTTTTCATGTTCTTTGAATAAATACCCAGAAATGGAATAGCTGGATCATATGGTATTTGTATTGTTAATTTTTTGGCAAATGTCCGTACTGTTTTCCATAGTGGCTGTACCAATTTACGTTCCCACCAGCAGTGTACAAGTATTCCCTTTTTTCCACATCCTCTTCTGCACTTATTATTTTTTGTCTTTTTAACAATAGCCATTCTAGGGCCGGCCCGATGGCTTAGTGGTTAAGTTCTCCCACTCTGCTTTGGCAGTCCGGGTGCGGATCTGCACACTGCTTACCAAGCCATGCTGTGGCAGGCATCCCACGTATAAAATAGAGGAAGATTGGCATGGATGTTAGCTCAGGGCTAATCTTCCTCAAAAACAAAAAGTCAATACTAAAAGAAAAATAGCTGTTCTGATGGGTGTGAGGTGATGTCTCATTGTAGTTTTGATTTGCATTTCCCTAATAATTAGTGATGTTGAACATCTTTTCATGTGCCTCTAGGCCATCTGTATACCTTCTTTGGAAAAATGTCTGTTCATATCCTCGGCCCACTTTTTGATCAGGTTGTTCATTTTTTGTTGTTGAGTTGTATGAGTTCTTTATATATTTTGGATATTAACCCCTTACTGGATATACGATTTGCAAATATTTTCTTCCAGTTGGTTTGTTGTCTTTTCATTTTGTTGATGGCTTCCTTTGCTGTACAGAAGCTTTTTAGTTTGATGTAGTCCCATTTGTTCATTTTTTCTTTGGTTCCCTTGCCTGAGGAGACGTGATATTCCAAAGGATGCTGCTAAGACTGATGTCAAAGAGCATACTGCCTATGTTTTCTTCTAGGAGTTTTATGGTTTCAGGTCTTACATTTAAGGGTTTAATCCATTTTGAGTTAATTTTTGTGTATAGTGAAAGGTAATGGTCTACTTTCATTCTTTTGCACATGGCTGTCCAGTTTTCCCAACACCGTTTACTGAAGAGACTTTCCTTTCTCCATTGTATGTCCTTGGCTCCTTTGTTGAAAATTAGCTGTACTCATTGTATTTTTGAATAACTTGTATTTATTTTTGACATTCACTTACAAAAGTATTAAAATAAAAATACCTTTCACCTGTAAAACATTTTCAAATTTCAGAGCTTTTACACGTGTTGTTACACTTGATACTTACAATAAACTTTCAAGCTTGGCAGATATTCTTATGCCCAGTTTGGAAAAGTAGAAAATTAAGATTTTGATGGGGCAAGACAAAATAATCAAACCTGTTTTGGAATTCCCAAGTATGTTTCAGATATGGAAACATCTTTGTGAAACTGTTAAAGGGCAAATATTATTATTCTTATGTGACAGATGAGGAAATAAGGTGTTGAAAGGACTGACTCAGAGTCACATGGGACCACTGCCAAAGTAGAAATTGAACTCAGTGTCCTGTGACTCAGTTTAGGCTTGATATATACATGTACATATAAGTGTACATATTAGAAAGAAAGCCTTGGTTTTAGGAGAACAATGTGAAGGAGCTTTTTTTTTCTCTTCTTTTCCATAACTCATTTATCACTTGTCCTTCGTACTCAAAAACACCAAACAGTTGTTCAAGAGAGTCCTTTGGGAGCAAAATTGGAAAATTAATTTGGTTTATTTGAAATAGGAGAGTAGGGGCAGCAGAGACTGAACATTTAAAAATAACTTCTTCCTTTTGCCATAAAGTTATAAAATTCTTGGTTTTAAGTAAACATAATGAAATTTTCTGAATATATGTTACCTGGAATTTTCCAGAATTTTTATTCTGATAAATGTGATTCCAAGACAATGTATATTTTTTTTATAGTTTTGTTGTTGAATGAAAATGTTGCTTCCAGTAAGAAGCTGTCTTTTACTTCTCTTTACTCAGAATTTTATAAAGCAAATTTAGCAGATACTTTTTTTTTTTAAAAAGATTTTATTTTTCCTTTTTCTCCCAAAGCCCCCTGGTACATAGTTGTGTGTTTTTAGTTGTGGGTCCTTCTAGTTGTGGCATGTGGGACGCTGCCTCAACGTGGTTTGATGAGCAGTGCCATGTCCGCGCCCGGGATTCGAACCAGCAAAACCCTGGGTCGTCGAAGTGGAGTGCGCGAACTTACCACTTGGTCACCGGGCCAGCCCCAGCAGATACCCTTTTGAAGGGAGAAAAATTTCACATAAATTAAAATGGTAGATAAAAACATGTTATTTAATATATTTGTGGCTTAATTCACTCCTGAGAGGTCGTTAATACAAAATAAATTCTGCATATATTATGAGGCAACAGCTGAATTCAAAGGTATTTATAAGCTTCCTCCTACCTACCCCTAGAAATTGTTTAAGCAGTTTTTCAAAATATGCTTCTATGCATAAATATGTTAAAGTATTTTAACATTTTAGTGCTGGCTAATGCATCATTATTATTAGCCAATTAATAAATTCAAACACGTGATGGGGCACTTCATTCCCTAAACTAATGATTGCTTGACAGTTACACACATGTATCACGTATTTATTCATTCAGTGAATGCTTACTTATGCCCTCCTGTGTGTTGGGCACCATGCTGGGAATAAGGATACAACGATGATCAAGACAGACCTAATCCTTGCAGACTGGCAGGGAAGACAGACTGTGTGATGAATGCTATTGGGAGTGGAGAAGGCAGGCCCATCTAGCCAAATGATAGCTACAAAATAAAGTGAAGGAGAGAGTAGATCTTCCTAATGCACAAAAGGTCAGGTCCTTGAAATTCATCAACCAACACTGAAATTAGTCTAAATCACCTGTGACATGTTATAACCCTTCCAGGCTGGCCTAAAGGCATGCTGGGACCTCAGAGCAGGCTAAAAGGGAGAGGGGAGAAAGTCTAGTGTCAGAGATTTAGAAAGGGAGGCCAATATTCCGATGACAATAGCTAGAGGGCTTTGGTGTACGAAGCTCTGAAGAGGCTGACCTCAGCATCCAGGATTCATTCTGGTGGGCAGTAGCCCTTCTTGCTGAGTATGAGGCAGTGTGTCTTACTTTCTGCTTTGGTGATAATAGGACCCCAATCAGCTACTGGGTCTCATGCATAGGCTTTAGCCCCTGACAGGAGGACGTTAGACAGATTATCAGGGGAGCGGCCTCAAAATGGAGTCCAGACCAGGACACTCTTTCCAGGAGAGACCAAAATGCGAAATGGGCACACAACAGATACAGTGAACACATCAGAAAGGATTTGAGTTTTGGGGGCTGCTCCTTCCTAGTCTTTCGGGTTCCTGGGTACTCCCTAGGTATGAAGCTCTGTGCAGTAGCCTCTCCCTTTTTCCTCAGTGCCTTCTTTCTCCCACCGCTGGCCTTCTCTCTATCATCTATTTATTTATATTCCAATACTATCTGTTAAGCCCAAATACTGAATAAGGCTTCTGTTTGCAGTAAGAATAATTAATGGTTTTTCCTTTCATTCTTTCTTCTCCTTCTCCCTAAGTCCTCCCCATACATAGTTGTAAATTCTAGTTGTGAGTGCCTCTGGTTGTGCTATGTGGGACGCCGCCTCAGCATGGCTTGACTAGAGGTGATATGTCGGCGCCCAGGATGCGAACCAGTGTGAACTTAACCGCTGGCCATGGTGTCCGCCCCCAATTAATAGCTTTTGAATGTGGATTTGGCTTTTGTTGGGAGAATATTATTTTCAGTAATTGTCAGTTCATTAGAATGTAGTTAAGGCTTGGGTTTTCTCTGCAAAAGGTATGATACATGAAATTAAAACATATATAAATAAAAACCTCAGTATTTTGATTTATTTATTGACTCTAATGGTTATACACTTTTTTAACCTAAAACAAAAACAGATAGCAAAACTATAAAGAAGTCTTTAATTAGTGAATATGTGACTCTTATTTCCTTAAGTATCTTTACTCTTTGCTTGAGATAACTAAGTTCCACACATGCATAGGTTGTTACCGTGTAGTGGATTAAGTCTTTAGAAATGGACCCAGGGCTGGCCTGGTGGTGCAGCGGTTAAGTGTGCACGATCCACTTCGGCAGCCAAGGGTTTGCCGGTTCGGATCCTGGGTGTGGACTGGCACTTCTCGGCAAGCCATGCTGTGGTAGGCGTCCCACATATAAAGTAGAGGAAGATGGGTTCAGATGTTTGCTCAGGGCCAGTCTTCCTCAGCAAAAAGAGGAGGATTGGCAGGAGTTAGCTCAGGGCTAATCTTCCTCAAAAAAAAAGAAATGGACCCAACAGGTACAAGCTCATCATTGTTCATTGTTTGCTCAATTTTGTTTTTTTAAAAAATCACATTAAAAAATAGGACTTTATTTTTTGTTTGAATGTGAGTTCATTCTTATACTTATGTTCCCAGGTGTATTCTTTTGAAAGGCCGAACTAGGCAGCACAGGCTTTAACTCTACCACTGACCACTTGGGCAAGTGATTTTGGCCAAGTCACTTAACTTCTTTTTTTAAAGATTTTATTTTTCCTTTTTCTCCCCAAATTCCCCGGGTACATAGTTGTGTATTTTTAGCTGTGGGTCCTTCTAGTTGTGGCATGTGGGATACTGCCTCAGCATGGCTTGATGGGCCGTGCCACGTCCGTGCCCAGGATCCGAACTGGTGAAAACCCCAGCTGCTGAAGGAGAGCACACAAACTTAACCACTTGGCCACGGGGTCGGCCCCATCACTTAACTTCTTTGGGGTTGAGTTTCTACATCTCAAATATAAGAGAATAAAATATAAGAGAATATATTCTCTTATAAATATAAGAGAATAACACCAACCTAATAGGATCCTGATTTAGAGCAAATGGGACAGTGAGGATCCTTAATTGTAAGGTGCTAGTGCAAGTGTTTGGTATTTACATTCAGATGCAGTTTATGCCTGCATCGTATAAATTAAAATGAGAATGCATTCAAACCAGTCCCTGAGGCAAGAAATGTGAAATGGCAACTGCTAAAAGGGTCAGTGAAACTCTTGGCTTCTAACCAATACTGTGCAAAATCTTTCCTAACCACATATTTTAAAAGATGAGGAAAGATAAAGGAATGAAGAGAACTGCCCTTTTCCTCTAACCCTTAAAACATTTTCTCTCCCCAAATAGCTCAGCTATAGATGCTTGAGGCCTAACTCAGTCCTAAAGGTGGCCATTCAAAGGACTATTTAGAATGTTGTATTTATGAAAGTGAGGTGCCATGAACATGTACTCACATCAGACAGAGGTGGACATGATCAGAACAAGCTTGTTCACAAAGCTCTTCCCTCTCCTTGGCCATGAGTCACAAAAATCTGACGTCTGGACATAAAATGCTTCCTTAAACAAAAGTTGAAACTTTTGTGTGTGTGTATTTAGTATCTAAAGGAAGAATGAAATTGAGACACCAAACTCTTTCATTGACTCAAGTTTAGGGCCAAATTTTAATAACGCAGCTGTCCTGACGTGAGACACTAATGAGAACATAAGGAATTCCTGGATAGAAAAGGGATGGTTGGCCCAATGGCCTCTCTCCTTCAAGTTTATTGCAACACACCTCTCCATGTTGTCAGCATATCTTCCAACCCCTTTTGCCTACATAAACATGTCCAGCTGTCTCTTAAACTCATTTTTACTTTATGTTTCACTCAATGGACTTATTTGGTAATTTGCAGTATTTTCCATATGCTGGTGGATCTTTGGATGAAGTAGTCCTACATTATCACTGCTTCTTAGTTAATTACATGAACTATTTCAATAATAAAATATTTACATCAGACGTCATTAGAAATTTGGAAGAGGTCAACTGAGAAAACAAGTAACCCTACAATGAGTTTAAAAAGAAACAGCTATTCTTTTGCTAAGTTATGTCTTAATCTTTCTTAAAGATGTGAAGATGTTAAGTGGGGGTGATTAAGGCGGGTAAATATAAGAACTCTCTTTCTTTCACTATATTCGTCTCATTAACAAATTTCTTAGCAAGAAGAAAATGTTAAGCTCCACTGATGGAATAAAGAAAAGGATCCAATGTTTTATTTTGGTTGAGTTAAAGTCATATTCCATTAAATATTTTTATTTCCTTAATTATATCAATATTTCAGGCTAACATAAATTTGACTTGAATTATTAAAAAAATTGAATCGGTTCTCTGAATCAGCATAGAAGTGATTTTACATTAAAATTTTTTTTCAAAACTTTCCAAATGACTGAGGACCAACAGGCTTGGGGTGAATTCTTAGGTTGACCTGGGGACCTTCTACTTGGAAAATACACCTGAAAACTTCCTTTAAGATTTGACTGGAACTCATGGAAATAGAAATAACTAAAGGGTGCTAAGAAAAATTAATGAATAATTAGTATATAATTTAGCTAAATATTTTGCATTTTCATGTTTGAGTAGAACTGTTTTAAAACTATTTCCATATATGTGTGTTGATTTGATGTGTGTGTAGAGATCATACATCAGGTTTAGTCTTTTATTGACAAACACATAGGGTGTCCAACTCGACCCCGCTCACCGTGGCCCTTCCTAGTTTTAGCCTAAAAGTCCCAGTTCTTGCGAAATCCCTCAGCTCCAGGCAAACAGGTACTTCACAAACACACATGAAAAAATAAAAATAATCTGCTCCTGAGATTTGCTTGGCTTTTGGTCTGCATACTCTTCAGACTCTGGGAACCCAAAAAGCAAAGCGTTATGTCAGCATTAAGGGTTTTGCTCCCCTTATAACAGCCTACGTTCGAGTGTCAGTACCTTGGTGACTATGATGAAAGACGATCCATATGATTTTTTCCTTTTCAATTGTTTCCAAGCTCAGATGCATGATGGTGTATAAAAAAAAAAAAGAGCTGGAAAATGCTTAAAAATTGAACCTATTTTCTTCTAAACTTTTCTCCCCCAAGTTGCTTGCTCTCCAGACACGCTGTAATATACCTCCTGAATACAGCACCTTGAATGATCTCCAATCTCTGAAGCGCACACCACACCCTATTGTCCAGATTATGGTAGGAATAAATTGTCTACATTGAGTTATTTTAATCTTGTGTGCCTGACAATTAGAGGAATTCTGTAAGTATTTTGCTAGTTTTAAATCTGTGGACTTTGACTTCTGAACTTTCTCAAGGAGGAGGTCTCAATACCGAACACGCCTGAGTCCACTCCTTAATGATTTTCAGCTTCAACGAAGCTGTTTACAGGATTCCTCTTCCTAACAACTGCCCGCCAAGCATTGTATAAAATAGCATTCTTCATGGTTAGATGATCCCATGGAAGGTGACCAAAAGATTTTAAACACACAGGAATGTAACCAGCCACTCCTTCAGAATTTCTACATTTTTCATATGCATGCTGCATCTCTGTGGTAGCACCTTGTTCTGTGTGCGCGCGTGTGTGTGCGTGCGCGTGTCTGTAAACACATAATATTTAGCTACAGAACATGTCACAGATTTCTTCCCTGGTCACCATGCTGCATGACTGATCCATTTCATATGATGTGTTTAGTATGGTTCATTGCCCACTGGTCTTATTATTTAACAATTTGCATTAAATTGAATTTTCTATTTACAGGTGTAAATGGAAATTTTGGCTTCTGAGAATTTATTATTTACTAGCTAGAATGTTCTTGGTTGAATTAGCTCTGCCAATATTGGATTGCATATACCTGGAATAAAGTTTGAGATATTTAATTAGGAAATCATCATAATAGGAGCTTGGATTTTTTTTTTTTTTTTTTTTTTTTGTGGCTAAGCTTGAGCTACCGAGGCCAGATCAGAGGAAATGATTTACCATAATTTTCTAGAGGTTTTTAAAAAACCATGTGTATTTCTGGATTGATCAGAGGAAGTTAAATTAGTGGCAATGTGTATAAGTTACTCAAAAGTTCAAAAAGCTTGAAACCTTTATCTTCTGCTATAACATCTTGTTGATAACTGGAAATTTCTCATTTTAAACTCTTGTCTTCCCACAGGCTCAGGGAACTGATGCTTATTGACTGCATACTGTTTGCAAGGCTCTGACTATATGCTTTACCTATCTTGCTTTGTTAAATCTTCAAAGTATCTTTTGATGTTGGCATTATGTTTATTCCCATTTGACAGGAAATGGATGCTTAAGAAAGATTACAAACTTACCTGTACGCCTACCCAGTGAACGACAGAGCCACTCCGAAGCCTGCTTTCCAGGCCATTGCTATATCCTGGGTCAACTATTCTAAAGCCCATAGTGTTATTCTGTCACTTTCCCCATGTCCCAGCTCCTGTTCTCAACGTCTCAATATTTCAGAAGATGCTAACGCCATTCACTGCTTCCAGCTTTGGACATGATGTCCAGCCTTACCTTCCCTGTCTGACACAATCTTAGTTTTTTGTTTTTGTTGTTTTTCAGCCCCACCCGCGGAGTGGTCACCAACAGTCTTTATCCATACTGGATCTAGCAGAAATCTGGCCAAATTCTTAGGAAATTGTTTTTTAAAATATTTTTATTTTTTCTCTCTTTTTAAAACAGCTTTATTGAGATATAATTCACATACTGTATAATTGATCCATTGAAAGCATACAATGCAATGGTTTTTAGTATATTCACAGATATGTGCAACCATCACCACAATCAATTTTAGAATATTTTCATCACCACAAAGAGAAACACTGTACCCTTTAGCTATCACCCCACCCCCCCAACCCTCAGTATCCCTTAACCCTAATCAACCACTAATCTACTTTGTGTCTTTGTAGATTTGCCTATTCTGAAAATTTTATATAAATGGAATCACATAATACATGGTCTTTTGTAACCGGCTTCTTTCACTTAACATAATGTTTTCAAAGTTCATCCATGTTGTAACATGCATTAGTACTTCATTTCTTTTTACGGCTGAATAGTATTCCATTATATGGATATATCACCTTTTGTTTATCCGTTCATCTGTTGATGGACAATTGGGTTGTCTCCACCTTTTGGCGATTGTAAATAGTGTTGCTATGAACATTTGTGTACAAGGTTTTGTTTGAAGACATGTTTTGAATTCTTTTGGGTATATACCGCTGAGGGAAATTGCTGGGTCTCAATTTTATGTTTCACTTTTTAATAAATGCCACACCGTTTTCCACAACAGCTGTATTATTTTGTATTCCCGTGATCAATATATGATGGTTACAGTTTCTCTACATGCTTGTCAACACTTGTTATTTTCTGTTATGGTTCTTGTTGTTTTTTTTCTTTTTTTGGTTGTAGCCATCCTAGTGGGTGTTAAGTGGCCTAAGTAATTTTTAAGATCTTTTAAAGACTTTTCAAGAAAGCTTTATTCTTCCCCCTTTTGTGCTCCTAAGCACTGGTTTTCACTTCCCTTGAATTATTTGTCACCACATCCTGTAATCTCTTTCTCTCTCCTTCTTTGTCTCCTTATCCCTTTCTTGAAACCAGGATGGACAGCTGTGGGGGCAAGGAGTGTTAGGAACTAAGATTTCTTTATGATCGCCTCCATCATGCTAGGCACTGTGTAGCACTAACATATACATATTATCTCATTTAATTTTCGTGAGACTAGTAAGAATAAGGGGTTATGGTCTTCATTTTACAGAAGAAGAAACTGAAACCAGAGACAATCTCCTGTCACCCAACCACTGAGCATAGAGCCTGCCTTCAAACCCAACTCTCTCTGAATCCAAAACCTGTGTCAATTTCACAACATGCCACAGTAGAAAAAAGGGTAATAAGGGGCATTACTACTCTTACTATTACTACTATCTACTATGACTACCTCCACTTATTGGATGCTTCCTGTGTGCCATACAGCATGACAGCTCTTTATTGGATACTATCTAATTTAATCATTTTAAGAATCTAGTGAGACAGATGTTATTATTTTAGAAAATGAAACAGTCACCCAGTCTGTTTTCTTTCACTGCATAAATTCTACCTTAGAACTATATGAAATACTGGTAAGAATCCATAGTAAATATAAGCAAAACCTTATAACTAGTATAGAAGATTTTTTTGATATGCTCTGACTTTATACTGATTTATGTGCTGTGATTTCAGATTTCCAGGATTTGTACTGGGCTGTTAAATATTGGGAAACCTCTGCATGGCCATGTTTTGGGGGAGGTGTACCTGGAAAAGAAGATGTATCAGATGACTTTAAACTTCAAGTAATTTCAATCAATGTATTTTCTCATTCTCAATATCCTGCTTTGATGTTTAACTCATTCTTCTTTCTTATGTCACGCTCTTCAATGCTCTTCATGCCTTTTTCAAGGTTTTTTTTGTTTTTGTTTTGTTAGTAGAGGCCTATGTTACCATTTGGCATATGTCTCCCTTGTCAGTGACATTTTGAAATTAAAAAAAATAATGCCTCCCTCGCATGCATCCATTCAGGTTGGCTGCTTGTAAGCTGCACCGTGCTCCAAAATGTGTCACCTTATTAAATTCTGCAAATTGTTCTGAACATTGTCTCTATAAATGTTTTGGAAGGGCTTTACTGTCAGGTCAGCTTTCTAAGGGCTGGAAATATGTCCAACCTGGCAGCCTTACCTTTATTTAAGAGCCAAAATACAAATAAGTAGATTACAAAGCAATCAATCAATACAGCACTGCAGAATGTTATGGTTGGCATTGACCTCAGAGTTCGGCACCCTCATTTTACAGATGAGTAAACTCATCCGTAAACTCTGCAGGGGATGGGGTCTTGCCTTGACTTAGTTACAGACAGCTGGGTAGCCTTGGATGAGCTGCTGTGCCTCAGTTTCCTCATGTGAAAGAGAGGAGCTTTCCTTTTTTTAGGTAATCCCCCAGACATTTCCCACTTCAAGTTTCTATGGTGCCATGACAAATTTGTTATATTGTATTTGATACATTTCTAGTACTTAAAAAGCTTCGACTTTGCACAAAAGATTGTTCTAATCTATTATGGGATTTCCCTATATATGCTTTGAAAATTGGGTACACTGTCAATTTATAGTTATTGGCAAAATCGTAACTTTTGTTCACTGTTGAAAGAATAAACAAATGAAGATCTTTTTCCCGTTCAGAGCATTTCTTCACTTTTTTCCATCCCTGGTTTGTTGTTGTAGGGTTGCTTGAAGATATTAGGTTACTGACCTTTGTTTTTCTTTCTACAAGAAGCTTTCACTAAAGTATTTTTTGGGGGGTCATTTAAGAAACAATGACACTCACATGCAAGTAATTAAATGGATATAAGGCAAGAAAAGAGTGGCACCAATTTGAATTGATGAATTTTCTTTCTTTCTGAAAACTTGTGGAGCCTAATCGGAAAGTTGTGTGCAAGAGAGCGCAGGCTTTCTGAGAATATTTCCTCTCTTACATTCCATGGAAGTCTCTGGGTGAGTGTGGCACTCCTGCAAGGCCCGGGCAGGCATGTTTGGCAAGCTTGGCAAACAATCTGATCTGATCTGATGCGTGCTTTTCTACTCAACTGTAAAAAGCTATTTCATTCAGATATCACCTGCTATTCTTACGGCAAGTCTTTGGAACAGAGATCCTAAATGTGTCAAAGATGTGTAATGTATTTGTGATCGAAATAAAGAGAGACTAGGGTGACTTAGCAAACTTGCTTTCACATGTGCTGGCCATCACGTGCAGAATTCTAAAGTAGGTTATGTTAGCCTTCCCACTTTCAGTGCCTTTATGAATGTTATGTTTATATATCCTGGATTTTCCAGGGCAACCCTGGGTTGTAAATATTCTGTCCTGTTGTTCCCATAGGTACAATCAGACTTGTCAAGCTATGTGTCATGAGTTTTGGTTTGGAATATGTGGATGCCGCACGTCCATCAGAGCCTGTTTTTTCTGGCCTGATGCCTTTTGCTATTGCTCTACCATGCCCTACCCCTAGCCCACTTCCTGTTCTCATCAAAGGCTTGTTTCTGTTCCAGTCCACTTGCTCTCTCTGCCTAGTGTCTAGGGGGCAATGTGAACAGTAAACTAATCTGTGCTAATGCGCAAGCAGGAGAAAATCAGGGTCAGGAGAAGCTGAACCTCTAGAGTGTTCTGTCTCCTCCCAGGTAGCATAAGTGGCACTCTGGAAATAGTACCTTGGCTTCATTTACCTCTAAGACAAAGTCGTTCTCCGCTTGGTTGGTGGGAGCAGATTTCTTGGAGGAGGAAGTCTTCACTGCATTTCACTGCAAAGATGGCTTCCTACTCTGTCAATATCTTGGGCCAGCTTTGCATACTTGTCCCAGATACGATTAGGAGAGGAATAAAAAGCCAGCGTGCCAACTTTTCTTCTCTGCCCACGGTTGTCTCTTCTGTATGTGCACACTGCTCAAATGCTCTTTTTACAAAGTTAGAAAGCGAAATTGTT
Organism: Equus quagga; assembly: GCF_021613505.1. Taxonomy (NCBI): domain Eukaryota; kingdom Metazoa; phylum Chordata; class Mammalia; order Perissodactyla; family Equidae; genus Equus; species Equus quagga. The sequence continues at coordinate 87,956,771 of NC_060270.1, forward strand.
TTATGACAATATTTACTGAGACAGCAAGAGATATCTACACCTCTCTATTGTTAAATCCCTGTCCCCACCTAACCCTGAGCTTAAAAAAAAATTATTCTTTAATGAGAATACTAAATTTAACATTTGCAGAAAAACGTTTAGGATTATTTGAAATATTTGGTAGATTTCAAGCTCATTGCCTGCCATTTTCCTTTTAGCCTCACTTTGTTATTTCTGTTTATTTTATGTGATTTTATTCCATAAATGTATAAAGATTTCCGCTAACTTGCTTTTAAAATCTCTGCTTAACCACTTTTATTTGTATCACATTTTTTTTTCTTATTTTGGTTTGGTACTTAGCTGTGATCAATTTCAGCTGAATCTCCTCTAATGAATTAAAAAATAACTTCTCATTCCTCTGTGTTAAGCAGTTTACCTTTTAGAAATTCAATCAGCATTCCTTTTGGCAGTTTGTTTTATCTTAAAAAGCAACATTAGTACCTTGAGTTTTCAGTACTGAGAGCAGTTGCTGAAGCAGATGCTTTCAGTATCATGTATTATTTTTAATCATACAGGGTTAAGTCTCAGGAACAACCTCTTGAGATTGTTGGCTATTTAGGAAACTAGAAGAGCAAGCAAACACAATGATGTCTTTAGAAACAGGATACAAATTTAGCATCATTATTATCCTAATCAATATCTGAGTAATTAAGCTGCCTTATTATCAAATCGAGGCTTTCCTTACAGTCTATTATCAGTTTGTTTCTCCTGATCTTTTATGTCCACGTTCAGCTAATTTAATGCTAACATTGTAGGGTTGCCTGATCCCTTTTGTCAACTGTAATCTTCTAATAATTGTATTTAACTGAGGGCTTAGTATGTACTACACATATTAACTTCTCAATAAATCTGAAAGGTTGGTTTTATTATCCCCATTTTACAGATGGGAACATAGGTTTTGAGTGGGTAAATCATATTTTTTCAATCTCACAACCAGAGAGAATGAGGCTTAAATTCAAACCAAAGTCTGTCTGACTTGAAAACCCCCACTTCTAACCACTCTGCTATAGTACTTCCTGTTAATGAGGAATAAAGGTGTCTGTTATGTAAATCAGCATAGTCATTGACGATGGACTTCCTTCTTTTATACTGAAATATGCATATATGAAAGCATTTAATATTAGCCTTGTCTAGTTTTCTTTTTTTATTTAAAAAGTGCCAAAAAGTACATCATATATTCATAAAATCATGCAAAATAAGAAGTGAAAGACTTCCCCGTCCTTGCAAGGTCTTACACTCCTTGGTGAATGTACTTTCAAAGTTCTCCTAGGCGTATCTAGATGTAACTCTATAGATATTTCCTTTTTAATTTTTAAAGTCTTATCTTGAGGTTTATTACCAAAATTACTGTATCTTATCTCTTTCTGCTTGTGTAAGGAACATATAAAAATTTATTCCTCTGGAAAATACTGTATTTTCATTTTTTTCTTTTTTATAAAAATTTTGAGAGTCAGAGTCTGTAAGATGGGAATTACTCAGGTTTTAACATATTGATTTTCCTTTTTTCTTCTGATATTTGTCCATTGTTAGACTGTAGGAAGAGAAATTTAGCCAAATACTTAATATTTCATACTATTTTTTCTCTACATGGATGATTGGAGATTCTTAGAGATCTTTTTCTCTTTTAGATTGGAGACTTCCTTTAAAAACAGACATTTAACATAGGCTCTTTCAGGCTTCCACCCTCCGCTTGAAAAAGGGGGGTATTTTCATTATGAACAAGTGGGGGAGGCAAGGATGAAAAGGCTGAAGGAAAGGTAGTCATCATTGCAGAAGTTATAGGGGCACTTCCTGGGTTCCTTTGAATCAATCAGAGCTGATCTTAGATAAAACTGCATGGAAGGCAGAGCTTGCCTTCATCCTTTCCTTATCTAGGGCATTCTCCTTTCCTCCTTTGGGCTCCGCCTGAGGGCTATAAATCTGTTATATTTCCGGTTACATGCCAGGGCCTTTGTTTTCATGTCTATTTCTCTCTGCTGGACTGTAAACCATGCAAGCCAGGGACCTTGTCTTTGTATCCCAGTACTTACTTAGTGCTGCATTTATGGATGTAAGAAAAAGACAAACTCATATACAAGTGATTGAATGATGACAACGTTGGCTGTTTGGGGTCCCTAGAGTAAACGACACAGGGATTTGCAATAAGATATTAACATTAGTGTGAGAGGCAGGGTGTACTACTGGACAGAACACAGGTTTAGAGTCATTTCTCTATCAAACCCTCCACTTACTAGGAGTGTGATCTTTGCCAAGTTCTGAGGCTTTTGGCCTCAGCTGTCCCATCTGTGACGTGGGCATAATATCACTCATGGCCTGTGTTGCTGTAGAGATTCAGTGATAAAATGATGCAACATGCCTGGCCCTGATCTTCAGACTACGTAGACTGTATTTATTTCAATTTTAAAAAATATTTAGTTGTGGTAAAATATACATAACATAAAATTTACCACCTTAACCATTTTTAAGTATACAATTCAGTAGTGTTAAGTACATTCACACTGTTGTGCAACAAATCCATGGAACTCTTTTCTTCTTGCAAAACTGAAACTCTATACCCATTAAATTATAACTTCCCGTTGTCCCCACCCTGGCCCTGGGAACCACCATTCTACTTTCTGTCTCTATGAATTTGAATAGTTGAGGCACCTCATATAAGTGGAATCTTACAGCATTTGTCTTTTTGTGATTGGCTTATTTTACTTAGCATAATGTCCTCAAGGTTAATCCACATTATAGCATATGTCAGAATTTCCTTCCTTTTTAAGCCTGAATAATATTCCATTGTAAGTATATACCACATTTGGTTTATCATTCATTTACCCACTGACACTTGGATTACTTCCATCATTTGGCTATTATGAATAACGCTGGTATGATCATGGGTGTACAAATATCTTTTTGAGACCCTGCTTTCAATTCTTTTAGGTATATACCCAGAAGTGGAATTGTTGGGTCATATGGAAATTCTATTTTTAGTGTTTTGAGGAACTGCCCTACTGTTTTTCATAGTGACCACATCATTTTACATTCCCACCAGCAGTGCACGAGTGTTCCAATTTCTCCACATCCTCCTCAACACTTGTTATTTTCTTCTTTAGGTAGTATTTATCCTAATGGGTGTGAAGTCATATATTATTATGGTTTTGATGTGCATTCCCCTAATATTAGTTATGTTGAGTACGTTTTTATGTGCTTTTTGGTCATTTGTATATCTCCTTTGGAGAAATATCTATTCAAGTCTTTTGCAGACTACATAGACCTTAAATTAATAGCAATAGTAATATGACTATTATTACTATTACTGATCATTCATTAATTTGAGAATTACTTATGGGGCCTCATCCATGTCAAAGCCCACTCTAGGCATTAGTGATACAACAGAGGGAAATATAGACAAAAGTTCCTCCTTTCAAGGAGCTTATTTTCTAATAGAGGAGACATAAAAAATAAATAAGTAAATTATAGAACATATTAGGTAAATGTAATGGAAAAACTAAAGTGGGGAGGGAGGATAGGAAGTGGGAAGGCACTGGAATTTTAGATAGATTAGCTGGAAAGAGCCCCACCTAGAAAGTGCGTGGAACACTAAAGAAAGGGAGAGAGAGTGGGGCTGGCCCCGTGGCCGTGTGGTTAAGTTCGCGCGCTCCACTGCAAGCGGCCCAGTGTTTCGTTGGTTCTAATCCTGGGCTTGGACATGGCACCGCTCATCAAACCACGCTGAGGTGGCGTCCCACATGCCATGACTAGAAGGACCCACAACGAAGAATATACAACTATGTACCTGGGGGCTTTGGGGAGAAAAAGGGAAAAAAAAATCTTAAAAAAAATAAAAGAAAGGGAGAGAGAGGTAACAGTATCTGAGAGAACTTTCCATACAGTGGAAACAACCAGCACAAAGCCCCAGTGCAGAAATATGCCTGGTATATTTGAAGATAAGTGTCAATGCCATTGGGCTGGAGCCCAGTGAAAGGAAGGACTGAGGTAGGGGTGTGTGTGTGTGTGTGTTTGCATGCACACAAGCACACATGTGCCTGGTCAGGTAAAGTTTTGCAAGTAAGATTACTAGGCAAAATGTAGATGCCCAGTTATATCTTAATTTAAGATAAAGAATGCCAAAAATGTTAAGGTATAATTATGTTCCGAATATTGTATGAAACATACTTGTACTAAAAATTATGCATTTAACTGGGCTTTTATTATTTTGTTTGCTAAATCTGACAATGCTCCTTGTAGGCCATTGTAATGACTAGCTTTTACTCAGGGTTGGATGGGGAGTGGCACCATCTGATTTAGTTTTAACAAGGCCTCTTGCTGTTGGGTTGAGAATATACCCTCGGGAAGCAATGATGGAAGCAGAGAGACCAGTGAGGAGGCTGTTGAACTAATCCAAGCAAGAGATGCTGGTAGCTTGGACTAGAGTAGCAGCAGCAGAGGTGGAGACAGTGGTCAGATTTTGAAGGTCATTATCAATTTTATGTATGTTCTTCTCCTTCCAGGAATATGTCTATTTTAAAAGAGGATACCCAGAGCAGGCGATATTTTATCTAAAGGAACAAATCTTCATTTATCCAAAAGAACATTTATTTACCATTTGCTATATGCCAGACAGTGTGCTGGTTGCACACAGCTAAATAAAAACCCAATCTTGTACTCAAGGAACTTGTAATGTAGCTGGGAGAATTCAGACCCTGTGCTGTCTGGGCAGGGGAAATACTCGAGGCAAGTATTCTTGGTGCCCTAGAAGCGATATCAAGTAGATGCCATCCATGATCTTATAAAGAGGGTGGCCATATAGTTTATCAACCTAACTGGGACACTTGTGAGACTGAAAGGGCACATTACTAATAATTACTCCAGACCAAGAGCTGAAAATCAAGACGGTCCCAGGCAAACTCAGATCTAAGATCTTTCTACTTTTGAGGTCCAGTCCAATAGTTGTTTTGAATATAGGTGGTGGGAAAAGGGCATAACACATTACCAACTTTTAAACTTTTAGGTGAATTCCCATGTTTTACCTATTAACCACTAGAAAAAAAATTTATCTAAAAAAATTTGGAATAACATGCAGGCAAAATAAAGGAATATTGACCACAGAGCTAGATGTTTGTGTTAATTTGTTGGGTTGCCATAAATTATCTGGATGTGAATCTGTAATTGTACTTATAACAAATGTTCTGTTCACTGAGTCCCTGTGTAGAGAAAAAGCATGGTTAAATGAAATTTGACTTGACCTCTTATAAAGAGGATAGAGAAAGTTCCTTGTGCCTTTCTTTCCTTGGATAGTATTATTTCGACTCATCATCTTTTACTTGGTGAAAAGTGCTTATTATTCTTACTAAGTGACTTAAGGTTTTTAGACATCACTATTATGTTTAGACCAACGAGGCAAAAGCATGTGAAGGATTTATAGCTTTACTGCAAGTTTTACATCCTGGAGGGAAGGTATATGTAGACCTAACCTCATGGAAGGAGTTATTTTCTGCTACTGAATCAGGCCCGGGGGCTTTTTGGTCACTGCAATGAGAGTGCTAGTGCGTAAATGCGGACGCATTTTAGTGCACTATAACATGATTTTTAAAATGGTTCAATCAATTTACTGTTGTCATCACATCTCTTCCAATTTTCAAGTGCAAATTTGACACTATTGTTCTTATTAACAATTAAAAAAAAGTTTTGCCCCTCAAGTTTTCATTATAAGGGATGCATTCTTGAAGTTATGGTTACATTAAAATTCCTACTACAAATGAAGCCAGCTAAAAATGTTTACCAACTTGAATTGAGCTCATCATGTTTTGTTTGCTGAATAGTGTTTTGTGATTTTACCAACATAAGAATGAGTCTCCAAACTATTTTTAAAAGTGGAGTTTTTACTCTAAAGAAGTGCTTGCCTCATTTTCTTCGTGCTACTCCAAACAAGATGTTGTTTATTACTTTGAAACACTATATGTAAACCCCAGGAATATGTTAAATATGATTGAAGTCTTGGCTGTCTTTAACAAATTGAAGTTTCCAGAAATTTAGCTGTGTTTAAAAACCAAAGCCATGTTTTCAGGAAAGATTTCTATTTCCAAATATGTGGTTGCCCAAACCTTTTATATTTTCATGTCAAATTCAGCTGCCAAATAACACACACTGTACCTTAGCTATAATAAAAAAACACACATAGACTTCAGATTTTAAAAAGCACTGCAAGAACAGCTATGATCACATTTCTTGAACTCACACTATTCATATGCATATAAGTGTGTTTTAGGGTGAGCCCTGGAAGGCACCAGTCACTTAGACCGGTACAAATTGACATGCACAGCACAAGATTGGCACTGTGTAACAGCCGATCTGGGAAAATACAGGAATTCCCACCCAGACCAAAATATGAGGTCAAGGAAGTCGCTTTTATAATAATAGTGGTTATCTGTTTAATGTGTGATCTGGCAGTGATATGATGTTGACCATAGGCAATTATGCATATTTCTAAACTGGTTGTGTGCAAGCCCAGAGTAAGAGAAATCCCCTAGTTTGTGATAAAAGGGTATTTATTGCCCTTTTATTTCCTTCATATGCTTTACTTAATCATTTATAAAAGACAAATTAATAGTGAATACCAATTTCACTTTGTGTTTTATTCGTAGTCATTCCTACACGTTTGGGATATCTATTAATATGTGCTCTTAATAGTTTTGGCACGAGTTCAATGTCAATGAATGAATGATGTACACCATTTTATAGTCTTCTTAAGGGATAATAATGTGGTTCAGTGACAGTGTGTCTTGATTTCTTTGGGGGCAGGGTACTCTGATATGAGTCATAAGGGATAGAGACCTATTATTTTTTCTCGGTTAGTACAATGATGCAAAATTTTTGTTCTATTACGGTGCATTTTCTTACAATGGAACTATCAGGTTTCATGTATAGGTTAATACCGAAGAAACTGGGTGATGACGTGAGACTGTTTTTCCTTTATTCTTTCAATGTGACTGAAAAGTCATATTCTATATTTTCATATCAATGACAATGTGATGACACAGCAAAGGAGTCATATTGGCTTGTTGCACACATCAAATATAATCTTCTTTTCTTTGCAGGAAAATATGTTTATTTTGAACAAGAAAAAAAGAAATTTGAGCGTTTCAAGTAGCAGGAAGGCTATGTTGGAGAGGATAGTGATTGGCTCTTGTTTACCTACTCCATGGGCAGAACAAGGAGAAATGGGATTGAATTTTAGTAAAACAGGTTTAAATTAGCCGTGCAGAAGCACTCACATAAAACACCACAAAGGGTTGCAATTGTTGCCTTCTTTATTTCCAGTTCTTTCCACCCCGTCTGCTGTATTCACTAGGGCTCAGCACGGTGCCTGGCACGGAGAAGGTGCTCACCCAATATGAAATGAATAAAGAGAAAGACAGATTAGGGAGATGTTTCTAAAAGCCATAGCATTTGGTTCCAATGTAAGGTATTCATTTTAAGGTTTAATGGTGCCATTGTTTTTAGCAACATCTATGAGGAAACTGGAATTGTAAATATTGAAAAACCTCCCTGGAAATTTAAATTACAACAGTATGCCATATTTACCAACAGAGTTTCCAATTTTTCCTCAGACATTTTTTATTTAAAGTAGTACTGTGTCAAAGAGGTGAGGCTACCGTGTTGGGAGTGGTAGGCTGGGTGATGTCTGGCCCCAGCACAATTCACAACTGGTGGAGAACCTGGCTTTTAGCTGCGGTGGTGCCTTCAAAAAGGCTCTGAAGACTGAATAAGAGATGTTAAGAGGTATGCATTGTATCTATTTCTGAAGGATTTTTCCACTGAGTGATTTTTTTTTGTGTGAGTGAGAGGGAATGTGGTCAGTTATGTATTACTCCATTTAACATCCAGCTGGACTGCAAAAATGACTTTATTTGAAAGATGTAAAAAAACGCTTTACATAAGGAGCCAAGTGTAGCCACCAGACATTGAGGAGTTCTGAGAGCTGAGAGAAGGTATCTCTTCCATCTGCATGTGGGCCGCTTACCGAAAGAGAGGCCAGGACCAGATTCCAACCAGAGAACACTAGGCAGTATTGCACTGTGCCCAACCCTTTGGTTGGGTTTTTGGTGGCTCAGTCTCTAGAGACTTCTGTGCTGTGTCTCTGGTGAAGATGATATCTGGGGCTGATGTGGGCAGGGCTCTCTCATTCATTAGGAACCAAAGGCACTCTAGAGTTTACAAGTTTCATGGGCCTAGGAAAATATTGTAAGGCCTGTTATATTGATTGTAAATTTAAAAATCCAGATTAATAAATATGAGCAAAATGCAACATTATGTCAGCTTCATTCATTATCAAAGAGAGTATCATAAGTTGTTGCAGGGGCCGGGCCTGTGGCGCAGCGGTTAAGTTCATGTGCTCCACTTCGGCGGCCCAGGGTTTCACTGGTTCGGATCCTGGGTGTGGACATGGCACTGCTCGTCAGGCCACGTTGAGGCGGCATCCCACATGCCACAACTAGAATGATCTACAGCTAAAAAATATACAACTATGCACTCGGGGGATTTGGGGAGAAAAAGCAGAAGGAAAAAAAAAATTAAAAAACAAAAGTCGTTGTATTTGGAAACGGTTTTTAGGTTAAACATTCTCACTCTGCAAGTGTTCCCCTACATGTGTGATGATCATTTGGAAATCATAGTTGATTACAAATTTTGCATATTACTTGAGGCCTAATATTTCAGAAACAAAATTATAAAAATCCTTTCAAAATTTTTACAGCAAAATGATAGTATTTAATGTGGGATATGGGTACATTTTAATCTGTTTCATATAATTGGTCTCCAGAAGTAATGCAGTTTCCAGAGCATTTAAATAGCCTCAAGTCTGGGAGACTAAGTGGGAAAAAGTAAGAGATTAGGTATATTTTAAAGGGTGCTAAGAGAATATTACATAGATGCCTAGCAATATTTCCTTAGAAAGTGGAGTATCCAATGAGCCCTTTACTTTCAATGACATCTTTTATGGCAGACAGGTAACTTTGCAAGCGATGGGTCCAATCCTGAAGTACATACTACTTGTTAGCCAAACCGAATGAGGAAAAGGTGAGAATTTGACCTCGTGTAAATAACGCTGTGCAGTGTGTCTTGTGATGTGGGCTTTTATGTTAAAATTGGTTTAATCTGTACCGTCAGGACAAGCACTGATTGTTTTCCAGTTGACTACACTCCTTTGGCATAACTCGTGAGTTGGGGAAGGGAGATGACAACTCCAGTTTCAGTTAGAGGAGTTGTAAGTGAATGCATGGCTCTCTCTGGAATAGAGTTATTTCTTAGCATGCTCTGAACTTTGCTTGATAATGTGAAATGACTATTTTAAAATCTGTTTTATTCTTTACGTAACCACACTGTTTGCACATCAACAGATAAGAGTTCATGGGTGCTTCCATTTCAGGCTACTCCTAATTATGTTTTTAACATTCTAAAAGGGTTATATTTGTAATTTGGTGAGTCCTTCAGTGCAAGCCATTAAATGCTATTAATTAATATAGTTGTCTAGTATCTAGATAGAAGAAATTGCTCATTTTTTTATTTCATTATCTTGTATTCTTAACACATGTTTCTAACTATGACAAACAGGTGTACTTGTTTAATAATAGCTTTAAGGGCCATTTTATCAATGTGCACATATTTCAGAGGTGATGTTTCTATAGTGTTTTAGCTTTTACAACTTACTCCTTTTTTTTCTTTCACAGAACATTATGAAGTATTTGTTGCAAGTATTAGTTTCGTTCTTGGTAGATGAGGAAACCGAAGGCATGGACTATTGAAATGAATTGCAAGGCCACAGTCTTTAGTTCATCCCCAAGGAAGGGCTGCTCTCCAGATTTCCAGATGAACTCTCCCACAGCCTTTTACAAAAAAAGGCAGCGTGTAGCATTTTAGTCATTAATTCTCTAGCTCTACGCTCTTTCCTTGAGTTGCCCCAATTAAGAGTATCTTTAGGTAGAGGTGAACTCACAAGCTCCATTAGGAAGGGGCCTTGTGTGTCTTGTCCACCTGTATTTCCTGGGCACACAACCATAATAATTGCAAATAAATATTTGTTGACTCAGTGAGTAAGTGAATAAATGAATGGAAGTAATGGCTCCTAACAGAGGTTTGCCACTGGTAACTGGGGCTCTCTGTGAAGCTCAGGAACGGTGGGCATCTACCTGACCAATGCTGACACAACCTATGAGCACACCACTGTCAAAATGGCTCTCCTAGCCTGGCTTTGCCTGCTCTGCCCACTTCACTCATTCTCCTCGGGCCAACTTGACACCTGAATCTGCTGTAAAGGCCTCCAGTTTTGATCTGTTCCTCTGCATCAGAGGAGGTTAGGAAGCATGAATCCTGTTTGGATTGGATGAGATAAGTGGAGGGGGGCTAAATGCCTCCTAGGTGGAGATGGATTGGGCATTCTAGCAAAGGTGTTGCGGGAGGTTAGCATTAGTGTTGTCTTTGTACAGGACTTCCACACTGCTTCTGTGTGGCTTAGCATCCCTCCCGTTCAGGAAGATCCTCTGCTTCCTTCTGTGAGACAACTAGCATGCTGTCCCCAAAGAACTGCCATGAGTGAATCCTGCCTAGTGCAATGCTGCTGCTTTGCGTTAATGAACAGTGCAATAAACAGTCCTGTGCAATGCATTGCTCTGTGTGCCAGGAGCATATTGTTGAGGTTACTGTTCCCTGGTCTGTACCATGCCTTCCTGAGAAGGGCCACAGGGACAAATTTCTCTATGGTCTCATAACCAGCAATAATTGTGTCTCTCCTGAGCAAATGGCTTGTTCTTTGTTTTAGGGACACTGCAATTCACGTAATGGATCATGTTTCCCTCTTCGTGTAGCCTGTCTGAAAGCTCAGATTCAAATTTATAGCCTACCTCTGGCAAGTATATGACTTCCTTACAAGAAGTTTGTCTCTTTAATTTCAGTGTATTTTTCCCTTAGACTCATTCTATTCCCTTATTTTAAATTTGGCTTTATCTTACTGTATTGGACGCATTTTTTTGTTTGCTTAATACACCAACTTAAACCCTTTTGGCAAAACGGCGGGTATAAAGAAATAAAAATAAAGACCAGTGTGTTCATGCAACACCTTTATCTTTATTTTAGTTTTTTTATTCCCCAGGTCTTAATTTCACACCTTTTCCTCCTCTAATCTCGATATCAATCCACTGCTGTTTAGTGTCATAATTCCTTCTGGAATTGTTTTTTTTTTTTTTGGTAGAAATTTGAGCATCATATTAAAAGTAAGGCGTTAATAGCTGATTCCTGCAGCTACTTTCTAGCTATGTGAATTTAGCTAAATTACTTAATCGTTTTTATTTATAAGAAGAGTAAAAATATTTATTTTGTGAAGGTTGTGAGGATTATATACAATACTGTACGTAAAGTATCCAGTACCTTATTTGACACGTAGTAGTCTTTTGTTTAAAACAATCTTGTAAGTGGAAAATTACTGGACTTGGAGTTTTTGCTCATTAGCTTATGACCTTGGGCAAATCATTTTACTTCTTTGGACCACTTTTTCTCATACATAATTTTATGTCATGGTCTAGAGAGTCCTTAGGATTCTAGCTTCACTATTCTTGGATTCTAAGGCTGGCCCTGAGTAACATGTGAGAGTATGCCTTCACTCTATTTTCCCCAGGAATGGCATGAATATATTTGCCTGGGCATTGTGGTCTGGGGAAAGGGATCCGGATCTGAAGCAGGGAAATGAAAAGGCCCATTGTACTTGTCTGTATGTCCTTCATTGGTGTTGATTATGGTATGTACAAGGCTAGGAGTGGCTTCTTAAATACCCTGAATTGCTAGTGATTTTAGTCCTGAATTCAAGTGGATTTCAAAATGCACGCCCTTCTAGACGCTGCTTTCTGTAGTGAATGATCTGTAGCCCAGTTGCCTGGTGAATGCATGGAGAGGTAACAGTGGAACAAAGGGAGCTGCTGCTGCTGGTCAATGACCATGTTGGCCAATGACCACGTTTGGTGCAATCATGGAGTCAATCAAAACAAGCGTCTGTCTCCAAGATATGGCTTCTATTCAGGAACTATTAGGCAATTGGAGACCCCCAAAGCAAGAACTCATTTATCAAGAAGATAAATAAAATAATAGTTTGGAACTGATGATGTAGAAGAATAATCCACTGAAATGAGGCTACACTCGTAGCAATTCGTCAAGATGCAGGGGAGCTTTGTGGTTAAGAGCACAGCATTTTTTAGTGTGTGATTTTGGCCAACTTATTTAATCTCTCAAAGCCTCAGTTTCCTCATATCTCAGAGGGATATTGATATTCACCTCATATAGTTGTTCTAAGGAGATGGTATAAGGGCCGACATATATTAGTCATACGTAACTATTATTATTAAAACTATTAGTACTATTACAAACCTCAAATTCACACTGGATTTCAAAGTTTTGCTGCCCCTCATCTAATAAACTATGCAGGCTGTAAGAATAAACATGAAAACTCAACTGTTGGATGATCTATGATTGGAGTAGAGTGCATATACAGAGAAAAAAATTCTTATGATTTTTTAAATCAGTGCACCATGTCCACAGTTTTTTACCCTATTATTTTATCCCTGGGTTCTTACTTTAAAAAAGTATCCATCTCCTTTTGCTTTTGATTGATTTCATTCTGTGTATATGAGGTGGGATTATAAATTAAAGACAGTGGTTTGCATCAACTTTGCTCATTACTCCATAGTCCCATTTTGTCTGCTTCTTTTGAAGCTTCTGTCTCCTACATGTGGGATAAATATAAATTTGCTTAACTTGTTCAAAGAAAGTACTATGACCCTGAATCCTGAAAACTCTTTGTTTTGTAATATAACTTTAAAAAAATGGTAAAAATATTAACCAGAATAAAATGTTAAACAACAAAAAAATTAACCCTGAAAAAAGTGAGTGTTAAGATACTCTGGAACTGCTGATACAAAAATATAGAAACCACTGAAAACTGGTCTGGTTTGGGTTCAAGTATTTTTGTCTCAATGAGCTTCAACTTTTGCTTGGTTCACTGAAAATTCAGTGAAACTTTGAGATGCTAAATGGTAACAATGCGTGGTAGTGACAGCTTCAGAACAGAGCACCTGGGAGTGGTGGTTTTCTTGTGTTTCACTGTTTGAATCTTTCAGAAGAGAAGTGAAATTCTATGATCCGAGTTTCATTTATTTATTTAGTTTTGATCTGCATTTTCGTGAGCAATTTCTCCTGTCAAGTCATATGTTAGTCCATTTGGATTTGAAAACTTTATAGATAATTTTGGAGGCAGTATTTTCATGGAAAAGAAATTAGGACTAAAATCTAGGATTCTGACCGCCTAACACAAAAATCAGTGTATCCTTAATTCAGTTTTTAAAATATGTTCCATAATTATTCATTCATCATTGAACTAATGCACCTGTTTTTCAAGGAGTTTCACTACATTATTTTTTAAAAAATTAATTTTGGCAAAAAATAGTAACATAAAATTTGCCATCTTAACCATTTTAAGTGTGCAATTCTGTAGTGTAAAGTATATTCGTATTGTTGTGCAACAGAGTTCCAGAAGTTTTTTATCTTGCAAACCCCAAAATTGACACCCATTAAACAATAACTCCCATTTCCTCCTCACCCTAGTCCCTGCTCAATTCAGTTTTTAAGTGGGGTATGCTTATGTTTTGTGATTACAATTTGATGAGGGCAGAGACCATTTAAGTGAATTGCAAACTGTAGGGTACTGTGTCTTTATTTGAGAATATAAACGAATGGCAGGAATGAGTGCTCACAGTTGGCGTTCTTCTTATTCGTTAAACTGTCAAATACTACTGAATGGCACACCTGAAGTACTGGAATGGCAGGTATCGCTCATAGTTTTGAGTAGTAGGGTTTACAATTAAAATCAAAACCAGAAATGGAACAAGGCAGAAAGCCTTGACAATGAAGGAGGGAAACTTGAAGTAGGTAAATAATTGAGAGAAGTTGTGAAGTTATCTTCCATTGAGATCTTTAGAAAGGCAAATGTTCACTTCAGTATTGTGTTTTTGTTGAGGTACTACCCAGCGTCCCAAGGAATATGTTAACAGGTCCTGAGCTTGCCCCTTTCTTAGACTTTTCAAAGCTATGCTTAAGGGGTCTGGTGAGGCCACAGTACAAGGCAAAATTCAGGGGAGGGGATGATGAAATGTGGGTAGTGATATCTCAGAGCCTTCATTTGCTCAAATGAAAGCATTTTAAAAAGGCTCAGCTTCCTGGTTGGGAAATGAACCTCACGGAAGAGGTTTAAATTCCTGATGGAGTGAGGTAGAGTTGTCCTCCACTTACTTAAAAAGTCAAGATGATGAGATGTCATCTTATTGGCTCCCTACCATCATCATCTTCATAGCTACCATGTACTAATATGATGAGTGAAATTTGTCATGATAATAACGATGATGATGGTGGTGATGTGACGTTAGTGATGAGAATAGTGGTCACCAGACTCATGGATGTTCCATCCTTCTATCAGATCTCTTGCCTGATATGTCCAAAATCTGGAAACTCAATGTTTGATGATACTCCTTAAGTCTCCACAGAATTAAATTTATAGACCTCATGACTTAGAGTCACTTAAGACTTGGTTCTAGTGTGTTTCAGGTACATTTTACATTAAACGTTTTTTGTGAGTCAATCTGGGAATTTAATTATCATTTATAAACTTGTCTCCCTGCTAAAAATGTATTTTGAGTCCAAAACAAATAAAGTAAAAATTTTTAGGAAATGACTCTTTTTAGGTAGGAAATTGTTTCAATTTTCTTGTAATTCTATATCAGCATTTAATGAAATATTTTAATTTGGTTTTGGAATGAAAGCTATAGCTTAATTTTAATCTTGGAGGAGAATAGTACGGTAGCAGAAAAATGAATACTATCGCATATATTAAGTTGTTGATATGTATTGGTCAAATTAATTAAGTACAAAGTCATTTATATTTAATCATTTGACTTTGAAATATAGGGTAAGAGTTTTTAAACTTCAATAGAATTTTATAATGATGCTTTTCTTATTTTGATATTAACATGAATTTTCGTGTCTCTGAACTCACATGTTTTGCCTACACTGGGCTTATTCTGAGTGGTGGAGAGAGTTAAGCTAAAATTAAAAATGTATTTTTCAAGCAATCCATAAATTAGTTGATTCAAGCACAGCTAATGAAGTACAGATGGTGTTAAGACTACTTAGGTAGTGATGGCTATAGGAAAATGTGAAGGAGGAGAATAAGCAGTTTTAGTGAGCTATTTCACTAAACCTGGGGTGCCAACATGCTCCTGAGAGGTTTTTTTCTTTACGGTCCTTCCTATGGTGGAGTACATAGAGATAATCCCGGTATTAATAATAAAATATCAGCACAGGAAGGAAAAGCATGCGTTAATCTCTTATCTCATTCATTGCTTGAATTGAGCAGCTGATTTGGCCCCTAGGCCTGGGCTCTTTTCCTTTCTCAAAGTCCAATCTGATTCTCTCTCTCAGTTGATGGGGACTGCCTCCCTGGTTGGAGGAAGACCGTTTTCAAGACAAGGGAATATGAGTGGCTATACTCCTCTTCTAGGACTTACACCGGAGTTGATATGGTGAGCCTACGCTTTGGCCAGAAGTGTTGTGTACAATTTGGGGACATTAAACAATGTGGAAAGGTTCTAGGGAACAGTAGAAATGGCACTAGATTAGAACCCTAGGTACCATGTGGATAGGTTTAAGGAAACTGTAATCATTTCATCAATATTTACCAATAATACAATGTTTTCGTCTTGTTTAATCTTCACAAAACCTTATAAGGTAAATCTTTTGATTAATAACGTTTTGAGGTTAAAAAACCAGAGATTTAGAGAAGTTAAATCATGTTCCTCAAGCTTACGCAGGTGGCAAAATAGACCTGGAATTCACCCGAAGATTGTCAGACCCCTCACAAAAATACGGCAATTATTCTGCTGGTGCTTGCTATGATGGCGGTGGGGATTTGAGACGTGGTTGCTGCTCCTCGGGTGACCATTTTGCCCAGTTATTTCCAATTAGTTAAATTTGAAGTTCTTTTTGTTTTGCTTTCTTCCTCTTTTTCACCTCTGGTTATTTTCTTCCTACTTCTCATATCACTCTCAGATTGGAAGCAAAGGCCATGATTCTTGCCCATTCTCTCCCCTCACCACAAAACCTGGATTAATTAGGACAGGTTGGCCAGAAATATGGTGACTAGTCAGTTTCTCTTTCTGTCTGCCTTAGCCTGGCTATCAGGATGAATTTAGATTAGGCGTACTCAAGGATATCCATGAGTAATAACTGTAAGCTTTGTCATAGATAACTGTATTGGATGTGCTTAAATGTACAACTCTGTTTTTCTATTATTATGTGATATTTCACGTTGACTTGTCAAACTGAAAAATACCCATATTGATTTTGCAGAAAGCTTCACATGTGAGAGAAATGCACTCAAAGACTCCTCACAAGTAGCTCTTTGGAGCATCAGATGTGAAATGGATCATTCCTCAATCTGTAATAGACCCTTCTGTGAAGCTCTTCAATCAAACCTGAGAATTCAAGGTGAAGTTGAGGGGAGGATGGGAAACCCCGACAGGGGGATTTGAGTGAACTAGCTGAGAAAGGAAGCTGGGGTATTTGCTGCCTCCTTTTTCAGTTCTTTTCTTGAGCATAGGAAGGCTGTCAATCAACGTGTGACCTTACACGCTGTGTGCATGTAATACCTAGGTCCTGCCAGACAAGCTGTAGAGGGAGTGTCACACGCAACTTTGATTTCTTTCCATTTGTCAGTTGTTCTGACAACCTTCAGGTAATTTTTAAAGTGGCTATTTTATACAGATTTATTATTAGAGTTTCTCTTTCCACCAAATTATTTATGTTGTTATATTTGATTGGATGAACTTTTTATCTTTTGAGAAAAGCAGAAATAATCTCTTAAAAAAGTTAGTGATGGGGGCTGGCCCCGTGGCCGAGCGGTTAAGTTCGTGCGCTTCGCTGCAGGCGGCCCAGTGTTTCGTTAGTTCGAATCCTGGGCGCGGACATGGCACTGCTCGTCAGACCACGCTGGGGCAGCGTCCCACATGCCACTACTAGAAGGACCCACAACGAAGAATATACAACTCTGTACCGGGGGGCTTTGGGGAGAAAAAGGAAAAAATAAAATCTTTAAAAAAAAAAAAAGTTAGTGATGTATGATAACTACCTTAGTTAGAAAGAATTGTCATATTTTGTTAAGTAATGATCCTGGTAAGTACATCTTGTTTAAGAATCATGTTTGTAGATCATGTAATGACTTTTAATTAGTTTGTTCCCAGTAAAGCAATAAGACATAGTTACCCCTAGTAAGGAAAACAGCATTCAACTGCAATTAGTTTTTATGTCACATTTTTTATTTATTTGGGGGTACATTTTCAGTTGGGCATTTCTAGGTTAATTAGAAAAAAAACCTCTAGAATCTTCAGTGGGCTGTTTAGTTTGAAGAAGCAGTGAATCCCCACACCAAACTAAGCAATAAAAACTATGCTTTGGAATTTATGCTCAAAAACAGAATATGTTTGATAATAGTGTTTGATGCTCGAGCTGCCCTGAAATGATTGCTATCCCATAACTGTGTCATAGTTTTCCTAAGCCATAGAGACGGTGTTGTTTGTAAAGCTTGCATATTAGTATAATCTTAAGAGCATATTAATTGCCCGGGAGGTTTATATATTTGTTCTGTGCATGTGATTAAAGATCACGGCAGCTTATACAGCGTAATTTTAGAGACGGAGAAAATGACTATTGTAATCCTTGCTACTCTCCGTTTCCTCTACAGCAATGCCCTTACACCTTTCTTTCTCAGCGTTTTGTAGCATCCTAAACAGAAGGATATTGAAGGGAGCTGATGCTGCTTTGATCCTTGTGCTTGTTGTCAAAGCGCTTGGGATTGAAGAGACTGTTGGCTACAATTGACTGTGACAATTAGGAGATGATCAGAGCCCTAGAGTGGAGCACTTAAAGGGTAATTTACATGTCAGTTTGTCGAATAAAAAAAAAGATATTCAGCTAAGATTTTTTTTTTTTTTTCCCTCAGAGCCTTGTAAACTGCAATTTGTGCTCTGGTAAGAAAAACCTGGCAGAGGAGTTAGGATAGCCATTACCATTTGAAAAGAAGCAATCATAGGGCCGCTGCTGAGCCCTTTGTCCACTCAAAATGCTGATTTGCAGGCAGTGAGTGAAAAAGTGGAACCATCACTAAATAAAACCTTGAGCTAGGTAACTGCCCCCCCCCACCCTTGGTGGCTTTTTGATGTTGGTTAAAGGTGTTTTTTCAAAAATGTATCTTAAATCCTACACTTACTATCATTATAACATTGTTATTGGTCATGAATGTCCTTTCCTAAAAAAATAACACAAGGAGGCATTGAGGAAGTGGTAGGTGGAACACACGCCAACAGTCAATTGAAAGGCTAAAGCAGGCTATCACTTGTATCTTATTCTTTTCCCTTTTGTACATCATCACAATTTTCCTCTAGTCATCCTTTGCACTATGCTATTTTCTCCCTACTGTATCAGTGTGCTCCTAGGTTTTTCTATTTTTATTTATACTCCAATTTTAAAGTGGGAACTGTATTTCTAACCTTCACATATTTAACCTATTTGGGTGCACTTGGCTAAAAAAGTAATATAGTTTCAGTCCATGATTTGCTATTCACATGTGGTCATCTCTATACTTTTCTATTAGGTAATCCATATGTACAATTAAAAAAAAAATAAAGTTAGAAAGCTAAAAGAGGATAATTGCCGGTAAATATATGATGATAGCAGTTACATATCATCCATTTAATTGTCAAATAGAATAAGAACAATTAGTTATTTCAAAATTTTTTGAGTCTTTTTCCTTCCCTGGAAACCATTAATAATAATAATAACAACATAGTTGCAAGATTTTAATTTGGATAATTGTCTGAAAAAAAATTTAATACATCAGCACAACCATCCTGTCCAGACATATTTATATTTGGTATATGTATTTAATTCAGAGACACATGTTCACTTTCAATGGCAGATACACTTCACATTCTGTATTTTGGACATGGCTACGGTGAAGGGCGTTTGTAGAGAGGCAGCAGAGGATTAGAAATGAGTTTATCTCTATTCTAAAACATCTGCCTTTATTTATTTATTTATTATTTATTAAGAGCTAAGAGCATGCATGGCCTTCACAAGCCAGAGTCTCCAATAACCCATTGCTGCTCCTCCACGTCCCTCACATGGACATTGTGTGTTGGGTTTTAAGTCTGCCCTTCCGTTAAAGACGTTCACTACCTCCAAATAGGAGGGCCTTATTTCTCTTCATTTGCATCTAATACCTTAACAACAGCAAACTTTTTTTTTCAAAGGATGCCTTAGGAAAGGAATTGCATTCTACTTTTGGGGATTTCTGAAAATCACAATAATCAGTGTGCAGACTAGTTGAGAAAAGTCACTAATTCACAGACAGATATCAGCGCCTCCTCTGACAGCTTCCCAGGAAGGCCCTGAGCTTTTTCATGAAGTTTTTAAACTCTAGTTTTCCTTGTGTGCATGCCCCTTTGCAAAGAAGAACACGCAAGCAAAAAAAAAAAATCAGAATGAATAAGTGAATGTGTTATTAGGTGCAAAGAGGATAATGAGAGATGGCGTCAGAGAAAGTCTGGGCTTCCTTACCGTGTGTCTGGAGAATGCAGGCGATGGTAAATCTGTATCAGAAATCAGGCACAGCAGGAGGTGTTCTTCTCCCAGGTAATGGGTAAATGATGAGCAGATGAGCCATCCTCGTATTGATTTAAGCATTTTGTTCCAGCCAGTCACAATTAACTTTGATTTGTTTTTACTTTCCTCTTATAGGTTTGCATTTAAAACACTCTTGGAGCACTAATTGTATAAAATTCTGGTAACCGCACATCCTCTTTTTGGAGAGGTAATGAGTGAATGAATGAAAAGGCAGGGATTATTTGCCATTCTAGGCGGGGATTGTCAGAAGATTTCTACTTGACTGAAATCGTTTTGGAAGGTGAGCTGGAACAAGAATCTTGCAACTGAAATGAAGTGACTCTGCATGTGGTTTTTGAATGTTTCTCTTTATCAAAGAATTCTGCAGAACTGTTCTGGGACTTACAATTTGATTTAAATTTTATTTGTAAGAGAATATTTAGGTGAATCATATGAAAACACTTTAAAGTATGCAGATTTGATTCTTAACAAGTAGATGGGAGTCTTTCGAAAGATCATTTGGAATTATTTGAAATGAGTTTTTCTATTACCATCACAGTATTTTTTCAATATACACGTTGCCATGTTGTGACAAAATAAATTATGGTAACACTTTGAAAAGTTTTTAGAAATATGCCCAGGGAAACAATATGTAAGTTGTTAGTTAATTCACATGTCAATTTATTGAAATATTGCTGCTACTGAAAAGTCCTAGAACCTTTAGCATAACATTGCAGAATGCTTACTGTCTTGTTTTAATGAGCAGCTCTTTGTACTTGTTTGGAGGTGGCCCTAGAGTTGCCAGATTTAGCCAATAAAAATAAAGAATTCCTGATGCCAGCCGTGTGACCTAGTGCCTAAGTTTGGAGTGCTCTGCTCAGTGGCCCAGGTTTGCTTCCTGGACGTGGACCTATGCCACTTGTTGGCAGCCATGATGTGATGGCGACCCACATACAAAATAGAGGAAGACTGGCACAGATGTTAGCTCCAGGCGAATCGTCCTCAACAAAATAAATAAATAATTCCTAGTTAAGTTTGAATTTCTGATGCATAACGAATAACTTTTTAGTGTAAGTATGTCCCATGCAATGTTTGCATTTTACCTGGCAACCTTGGGTGGCACTCTGATTGGACAGAAATTGCAACTGTGCACTGAATGACAATTTAATTTTTATGTTATAATTTGTCATTTATAAATCATTTTACCTTTCACTGTCAGATTTAGACAGGCCAGTGAGCTCACCCCCCTTCAGATAGGAACCGAAAAGTTTTTTGACTCATTAACGCTGAGTTTAATTTCCCCATCATGTTCCCAGGGCAAGCTGTGACTTGTCATTTCAAGTGTATAGTAGCTTCTGCCTGACTGTTATAATGGAGACATCAGAGAAGGTAGCTGAGGAGTCTGGCTTACTTACATTGATCAGGCTCTGACTGGAGTGTTTGGTAGTTACAGGGGTAGAGAACTGAATGGTGCAATGAGGATATATTATCTTTGTGATGCTTTTCCTTTTGTGGCAGTATTGTGACTACATAGGTAGCCGAGTTCAAAATCCTTGCAGTTCTGATCCTGGTAACATCTTCTGGGAAGTGAAAGATTTTATGTCCTTGTACTTTTACTTTATTTCATTTAACTCTGTTCACCATCATCTCATTACCATGAAAGAAGCTAAGCTAAAACATGCAGAAAACAGATATCTGATTTATCTTTTGGGGCCAGCATTAATTTTTGCTAGTATCATTTCTGTCATAGTCAGTTTGGACTGCTGTAACAAAGTACCACAGACTGCGTGGTTTATAAACAACAGAAATTTATTCCTCACAGTTCTGGAGGCTGAAAGTCTGGGATCAGGGTGCCAGTGTGGCCACAGCCTGGTGAGAGCCCTCTTCCAGGTTTTCAGATGGCTGTCTTCCTGCTGTGCCCTCACATGGTGGAGAGAGGAGAACTTTGGTCTCCTTGGCCCTTCAAAAGGGCACTAATTCTATTTATGAGGGCCCCACCCTCATGACCTAATCCCCTCCCTGCCTCCTAATACCATCGCATTGGGGTTAGGATTTCAGCTTATGAATCTTGGGGTCACACAAACATTTAGTCCATAACAATTTCTCTCTGTCTTGATGCTTTTGATGGTCTGTCAGAAGGACTATTTGTGGCAGAAAAGTTTGGAGCCCTGTTTCCTGTCTCCTAAGCCCCCTTCTAATTTCAGCTGTAGCTTCAGTGGACAGTTTCTCATAAGCCCAGGCCTCCAGATCATTTTTTGAGTTTTCCCAATTCCTGCCTCAGAGCCTTCTGCAGAATCACAGAAGCCTGCTCAACGCTTCCTCAAGCTTACCAGGGAAATGTGTGGGGGAGTTAACACCCGCAAGGGCAGCCCTCAACTGATGGGAGACAGGAGCCTGTGGGTAAACGTTCCAGACACCTATCTTTTAGACAAACAGTTGTGAGAGGCACTCGGCATGCTTCCCAGAGGTCCCACCTTCCACAGCAGGTACCGTCTTATGTACCCTTACATTATGTTATTTGGCTTTTCTGCCAATCCCACCTCCTTCTCTCCATTTCCTGACACCTATTTCTAGGGGTAACCAACATGTATCCAGTTCCTTGCCTCAGGCTCTGCTTTCAGAGGAACCCCAGCTAAGACGCTCCTGAAGCTGCTTTCCTCCCAGCACCACAGTTCTCTCCTTGCTCTAGGTCTAGATATTTTGCATCCTTTGGTTCCATCAAAGTTTACTTTTCTTATTATCAGGGGAAGAAAGTTCTGCCACTGTATCTACTACTAAGACTGAATCACACTGCTTACCAAGCATATCATGCACATACGTGACACCTGAACTCTACTTGACAATAAAAGCCACTTTTTATCAAACACCCACTACATGTGAGGGCAGATGCTAAGGGATCCATGAATATTGTTTCATTTAGTCCTCAGTGTGTCACCAAGAATGAATCAGTATTTCTGTTTTACAGATGAAGAAACTAAGGCTCAGAAAGATTAAGGGATTTCTTTCAAGACCACAAAGCTAGTAAGTGGTAGAATAAGCATTGAGTTCTGATCTGTCTGACTCCACAGGCCATCCTTTTAACCGTTATACCATAGAGTCTACCATATACGGCTCTTAGAAGTTAAAATTTCTTACTAAAATACTAGTATGAGTAGCTAAAGAGATAAATGAGTAGAAAGTAGGGATGAGAGAGTTGGTTTCTATCAAATAAGGCAAACAGTTTTGTAAAAAATCTTCGCTCTTTTGCAAAGACCTGTGGCGCCAGCAAGATGGGCTAGTGTCACGATCTTCCTACTGCCGAGAAGCCCTGTAGCCACCAATGAAATCAAAAGGGCCATAATAAACACTACAAGAAAGCCCATTTGGGCACAGCCCTGAAGGTCAATCCTTTTGGAGATGCTTCTCATGCAAAGGGAGTTGTACTGGGAAAAGTAGGAGTTGAAGACAAACAACCAAATTCTGTCATCAGAAAGTGTCGTCAGTCCAGCGGCTCAAGAATGGCAAAAAAATCACAGTGTTTGTACCCAATGATGGTTGATTGACTTTTATTGAGAAAAATGATGAAATTCTGGTTGCTGGGTTTGGTTGCAAAGGTCATGCTGTTGGTGACATTCCTGGAGTCCCTTTAGGTTGTCAAAGTAGTCAATGTCTCTCCTTTGGCCTTATGTGAAGGCAAGAAGGAAAGACTAAGATCATAAGTTTAGATGGTGAAAACATGGTAGTAGTAAATTTTCATATGCCAAAAAAGAAGCAAAAAAACTTCCTATTTTAACGTATAACTGAGTACAAATTTTGAAGTATTTGTTCCATCACGAGACTTGGAGCTGCACAGATCCATGTCTTTTGGTTCATAGTGCCTTATACGTGATGGGACCTGATAGATATGCATTGAATGAATTAATTTGAGTATTGTAGATTATGGTTTAAATTGACTTCAATGAGCTCAAATTTTTAGTGATCCAAACAATTGGCTTTAGTATCTTTTAAGATGATTTATTACTTGAAAAACAGTTAAAATTCTAATAGTGTCATGTAATTTAAGCCAAAGTGTTTAGAACAGTGTAATAACACAGTTCTCAATGAAATATGGTGACTTCAGTTAATTTAAAACTATTGGAGGCAAAGAGGGGTGGAAAGATTCCATCTGATGTTACAGTAGGCACATAATTAGAGAGGTCTGCGAGTGCTAGAGTGCAAAGGAAAATGTAGTAAACATGAACTTCTCTGGAGCCAGGGAGAGGTTGCCCAGAAAAGCCACGAAAAGATCTAGTCTCCACCAGGAAAAGGCTGGAAAAGTTCGTGACCCTTCTTTACAACTTAGCTTGGGGGAAATGAGGACCCATGGCAGTTCTTCTCTGTCTGACTCTCTCTATCTTGACAAAATTTGTGTATTTCATGAATATTAGAATTTGGAACTCCTTAAGAACTGACTATATTTTGGGATCAATTCAATAAACCTAGCATCTTTATCTTATTGCATCCCTTGATGGAGAGAGAGAATTTTACCCCTGCAAATCTTCACTGCCTTTTCATTGATAGAACTTCAAATTTTCTTCTATTTGCCATGCAGTCAGGGATCCAACCATATGACAGTTTCTAAAATCTTCATGAGGTTGTTAGTTTTGAACAATAAAAAAGATGAGCATATGCCATGTCTATTTGTGCTTGCTGGTTACTATTGGTTTCTTGTGACAACTATAGTAACTGGTAGCCTCTCAAGAGGGAAAGCAGAAACTGCCAAAGTCCTAGTGCAATCATCACTGGCAGAATTAACTACTCCAATGAAAAATAACATCAGAGGTAACTAGGTTCTTTCCACAATCAGCAATGGGAGGTATGTAGCAAGCAAAAGTTGGTTTTGTCAATTGGCTTGCAAGACTGTAAAAGAAAAGTCTAATGTTCTCCCATTCAGCCTATTGTATGGGAATATTTTCAGACAGATTCAAGAGAAACTAGAGGAACCTCAACCTGGGTGTAAATGTCTAGAATTCTACTCGAAGAATATATATATATATTTTTTGAGGAAGATTAGTCCTGAGCTAACATCTGCTGCCAGTAGTCCTCTTTTTGCTGAGGAAGACTGGCCCTGAGCTAACATCCGTGCCCATCTTCCTCTTTTTTATATGTGGGACGCCTGTCACAGCATGGCTTGACAAGCAGTGCATAGGTATGCACCCAGGATCCGAACCGTCGAATCCTGGGCCACCAAAGTGGAATGTGCGAACTTAACAGCTGTGCCACTGGGCGGGCCCTTCAAAAAATATTTTTCAAGTTCTTTGTACAAGAGAAACAAACTTCTCCTGCTTACAGATTAAGCTATTTTGATTGGCTGAATTTTAATGGACAATTTAAAATGTCAATAACATAAAAGAATATGATTATTATATGTTTAGTTATATACCAATTACTATGTCTGAATCCTAGTTAATATTAGGATATATGAATCAGTGCAGCTAATTAGGAATAAACATAAACCAGACAACTGACTCAGTTAGAAAAATTAGTCTCACATACACCTTTACATAACTAATGCTAGCAGTGGGAACAGACTGCATCAAGAATATTTCTTAGACCAAGTTTGGGAAAGTCCAGGGGATCTTCTCTCAAGATACCTAAAGCCATGTTTGATATTCACTCTCTCTATATTTAAGCTATCCTTTGGTTAACAGCACTCAACTAACTTAGAGGTGTGGGATAAATAAATTATAAAGATGTATGCTTGAACTAAGAAGTATTCAGTATCGTCATTAGGCAGACATTTTTGACTTTTAGCTGATGGAAGCATTCCCTTCTCCGTACTAATGCCAAACACTATTTGAGTCAGACTCTTTTTGATTCTTGGGGTCCAGAAAGACAGGATTGATGAACCCAAACCCTTTCATAGGAGAGAGAAATACACTTGCTTCTTACACATGTATCACCTATACTTGTTGGCAGAATTGGGACTACTACCAGAATTTAGGGATAGAAGTGACAAGCCATGGATCCCCACCAGCTGCTATTCAGATATTAGTGAGCCCTTTGGAAAGCAGCCCAACATTCTTATGAGATAGCCATGCTTTCCCACCTTTAAACCTGGGGCTCAGGAAAATTGCTTCAATTCTCTTAAGTAAGGACGACTTTATTTGGGAATATTGGCCATTCTCTTCCTTTAGAAGCATATCAAGAAGATAAGAGTGGACTATCATGAACTTTAAGCTTTAAAAAGCTGTTCTTTTGACTAACTTGCAAGTTAATATTGACTTTGATGTAGAAAAGCTCTCCAGTTCTTCCTTGTATGAATGGTAAGTGGCATGGTCACGATTACAGAATGAGTGTTTTGTGTCTGGATCTCTGCTACAGAAGTAGCAGGGGCCAGACCAACATACAGGGACCTCATGTTTAAGCTGTACTTTGGTTAGTGGCACCCTTACATAACTTCTGCTCATCACCAGGGACCTGATTGTATCATCATGTATTAACTTATTTGACTAATATTCTCGTGATCTTAAAGAGGTGCTGACTTTACATCCAGGCAACAATTTAGGCACAGGTAGAATCTAGTGTATTAATTTTTTTTCACTTATTTTCTAAGTGCAATGTTCTCTAAACACTATATTATTACATACTATACTTAATATAGTACTTAGAGAATAAGTGGCTAATAACACAAAATTAGTCCACTATAACTAAATATTACAGACCTTGCAAACAGAATGATCTGGTAGAATAAAGCAGGCCTCAGAAAACATGACTACCCGGCACACTCTAGTTATGTGTACTTAAATAGTTCTATTATTTCTCGGATCTCCTTTCCTTAATATTTTAAATAAAGGAATTGAGACAAATGATCCCTAATTTCTTCCCAGCTCTATGTTCTCGGCATTTGTTGAATGATGATTAAGAACATAATGACATAATAAGTGCTATAATTGGAAGGATATACTTTCATTTTTCTTGACTGTTTCAAAGTTTAATAAGTTTAATTTAGGTAGAATACTAACATTTTCTGTGGAACTTGAAGACTACATTAAGCCTTTGACTAAAACTTAGGTTTTTTGATGGATAGGCAAAACAATATTTAAGAATTAATAAAATGTTTTGGCCTTATTCACATGTGTCAAAAATCCAGCAATAAAAATGAAGACTTGCTTTATTTAGGGAAGTATCACAGGCCTTTGTTAGTTCCAGGATGATAACAAGGTGTTAGAATCATAGGATATAGAACTGCCGATGTATGCTTGGTACATTGCCAGAAACTACAAGGTTGAAAGAACACGTCGATTTATGTATATTCGTAAGATTTTGTTATCCAGTCTCAGGCTATTTGGCCATTTGCTGGGATTCATATTCTGTTTCTAATTCTTAAGTTCTAATTCTTAGAATACAAATATGATTGACTAAAGGTTAGCTGTGGAATTCAGTATGTTATGAATACAGATGATAAGGTAAAATATCAGGAAACGTTAATTTGACTGAAACTAAGAAAAAATTAATTTTAATATGTCATGTATTATTTGGAACACAAAAAAACATACTTATTCATGAAGTCTGAACATGTGTTCAGAATGTGTTAAATTATTAAACTATTAACTTTTATATTTCACATCCATAGCTTCTTTATTGTGTTACAATCTCAACATCTCTGAAGTGGGTCACTTATCAATATTTCACACCTGAAATGGCTAGTTAATATTATTTATGGTGGCAATAAGTTAAGATCTGATTATTTTGATATTGTCTATTGAGTAAAGTATACAATGTTATCAATAATGTTTTCTGGCAGTTAAATGCTTTAGATTATGTTTTTATAAATACATAACCTATACATATTGTGCCTTTCCATGTTCTCATAATTGATATTTATAACTATAAACTATTTATCATTATAATGTATCAACAATAAGGCAACAAGTGGTATTAATACCATGCTAAGTGTTTGTAATTTACAGAGGTCTAAATACCTAAGGGATCTCAAGTGGGGCCAATAGAAGGAAGAAAGGAGACATTCTAGACTCTAGATAGAAAACATTCAAAAATTGATTTGATATCAAATTTAAGGAGAAAACATGCCAATAAGAAAATTCATTTTTTCAGGATTTAATTCAGCATTTGTTACTTAATAGCATTTGTCATTTTCCAATTTTTCATATGTAGCAAATTAATTTCAGACCATTTTGCTCTTCCAAATGCTTTTGTGTATTGTGTTTCTTTTTTCATATTCTTTTTGGATAACATTTGAGAAAAAATAAGACTACAACAGTCATTGATTACAGTCAGGATGGAAGACAGTTGTAAGACCAAGGAACAGGTGGAGTATGTATGATGGGAATATTCACTTTTTGTGCCACCATTTTGTAGCTGCTCAAAAAAAATTTTTAGCAAATGGTGGATATTGTTTCTTTACAAAAAATGGTTCTGTACTGGATCCATCTGCGAAGTATAAACATGTCATCAGCACTCATTTCCCATCTCCAAAAAACATTCCCCATGTCCATATTTGATTTTCAAGTGCATCTGTGCACTGATGGAAACCCTCCCAACAGGCTGCCACACAATTGCAAAACCCACACATTTCTGTCTTTGAATCAAGCTTTCATGGGAGCCTGGCCTCCCCTGGGTATAAGCTTGTTTCGAAGTTGCAAAGGTCCTCCGGGTGACCCCAATAAAAAGAGCTTCAATGTCCGTGGTAAGGTTAAGTTACTCCTTTGAGGAAGATGGTTTGTCTATGAACTTTTTTCTACTTTGTCCCAAACATTTTTTTGTATCTTAGAATTTCTCTTTTTGTGCCCATGCTGTACTTACCTAATTATTAGCACTTGCACTATTGAGTTTCTCAATGACGAAGCTCACATTTAAGAAAGTGAAGATCTCGATATTAGTTTGATTATTCAGAAAGTTTAAGCAGAAAAACCAGAGAGTTCATCTCAGAAAGTTGAAAGGCAAGCATCCTGAATTCTATGAGTCCCTAACATTCTTGATAATCACATAACCTGAAAGAGTTTAAAATATCACCGAAACTTCATCACCACACGTTCCGAAGCGAACTCCTCGGTAAAGGAGGAAATTTTATTTTACCTCATTATTTTCTTTGTGCAGAACCAGAGTTACCTTCACTATAGAGCAATGGAGAAAGCCTTGCCTGTCATTTTTAATCAGGTTGTTTTAGGTAATTTTTGTTATGCCCCTCATTACTGAATTGTTTATCAATAGGTGCAGCAAGTGTCACTAGCTTTTCTCATCAAACCAGGTCTGACAAAGCAGCACAGTGCATGGGAAAGAGGCAGCTAGGTGAAACTAATGCCATAGATGTTTGATTCATTAGGAGCTTATTGTTAACGGGGATGTCTGATTGTAAAGGCTCAGTCAAGCAAAAGAGTGCAGAGTAATCAGTCGGATTTATAGTTTGCAGGGCTCAGAAAAAAATCAACATAAACCTTTGGATATAGCAGAAACAGAAAAATCCCCTTTGGGCAGCCCTAACCTGGAACCAGCCAAATAAGGTCATGCTACATGAAGGTTTCCTGTTAGGTGATGGGAGATAGAGGCGGATTAGAGCCATATGGCATGGCCTATCATACCTTCTGACTTAAGATAACAAAGCCAAGCTTTGTGCTTAGCTATTTTTGACTGACATCATCAATTTTATTTTATGTTGGTCACCTCCGGTAACAGGAAAAAATGGCCTAGGGTTGATAACACACGCTTTTTTTTCTTTTAGTATTAAGATGCCTAGAAGCTAGTTTTGTGCTGTTAAAAATTTCAAAGAATTAGTAGCTTGCTCTTCTATCACCCATCCTCCAGCAACTGTCAGCCCCCCTCCCCCTTGTTTTCAGTTTGTACCTTGCAAATGAGAGGCAGCCTTATTCAGAACCAGATGTAAGGCTCCTAGAGAATGAGCATAAGCTGGTGTACTTTAAGCCTAATGGGAAGTTTTATATGCAAGGGCCTTGAACTGATTAGTATAATTCCCTCTTTAATACAGCTGTCCCTCCAGATTAAGGTAAACCAAATGTTGCAATCAGAGATTAGTGTACCTTGCCAGTTATTAACATCCCCGGTGCTCAGCAAGCACGTCAGACGCTAATGCTGTGTATTTATTTGCCACTTCCCCACTGTAACTTGAACTTCTGCACCTGTCAAAGCATTCCAGTGAAGAGAGGGGCATTATTGGAAAGCAAAAGTTTTATACCTGTACACCTGTTTTGTTTTGTCACAGCTTTGCTTTTCTTTGGGCCTGCCAAGACTGCCAGGTGCTTTAATCTGCTACTCTCCTGGTTTTGTAAAGAAAGACTTTGTGTGCTAAATCGCATTTGTTACTTTCATATGCTTTCTTTTATGCAACTGGAGAGCTGCTCCTAAGCTGGTGGCATGCGTGCGTGCACGTGTGTGTGCGTGTGTATGTGTGTGTTTTCTTTTACAAAAGAGGTAAAGGGTGAGGTTTCTTTCCCAGAAAACACACCTATATCTTCTGTGTTCCTCAGCTTCCGCAGTGTCCTAAGTCACAAGGTGGGACGCACAGCTGTAATATATTTGGCAGGATATCCTGCCTTCTTGCAACCCAGATGTCAAGACATACAAAGTCCTGGCTATCAGAAAGATCTGGCTGGCTTTCTTTCCCTCCTCAGCCTCCACCAGGGGCCTGCTTGGACTCTAGGGCTGAATGTATACAAAAACACACTGAAGAAGCCTAGCACAGTAGCCCGGGTTGCGTTTTCAGAAACGTGGGTCTAGTCTTGGCGCTCACCAGTCCTTTTTCAACAGTGTGGCAGATGGGCCCGCTAGTCAGGGAAAATAATGGAAAATTTGAGGAAAAGATCTCACATTTGTTGAATAAAGTGCCTTTGTGATTCTTTTTATCAGCATCTTTTCTTACTCAGAGATTGAGAATCAAAAACTGCTTTCTGTGAAAAAGGCATAGTTTGCTCAGTAACCACTAGGGTCATCTCGGGGTCCAATTTTTTTCATATGTGGGTTTAAAGCACGTAGCTGTGCCCTTACAGAGCAATCACCTGATGCCAGCGGCAGTTGGGCAACACCGGCCCCCCCTAAGTTTTGTCACAGACAGGAAGGAGCCACAGTTTTCTAGCTCACCCATGACATTGGGAGCAGTAACTAGTGCAGGTTGTTATCAGTGCTGGGGGAACATTTCTTTTGCTTGTCCTCCTTTCTCCCAACTCCATCTTGGTGTTTGCACGTTGATTGCCTGGTGCAGTCTCTACATATTATAGCTTAATTGCAGATTTTTTAAAAAGACAAAAATATGTTCATATCTTAGGAATTATGTCTTGCAGCCTACTAAATATGCTAATGCGGCACTAAGCAGGGATAAAGTTCTTGCCATACCCCCTAACAGTTGCGTGGAACCCGCTGCCAAGTGATTGTTAATTGTGAAGCACAAGCAGGCTTTGCAATCCATCTTAATTGTCATACTTACTTCAGGTTTCGTGATAAGGCTCGATGTTCTGTTTAAAGTGACAATGTTGACAAGGGGAAAGGGTGTGGGCCTGAGCCTGTGGTTCTGAAGGGGTTGCGTGCTCTGACCTGCCGAAGGTTGATATGGACGGTCTGCGAGGGGATTTTAGTTGTCATGGGGTCCCCAGGCGGTTGAATGGAGAGACTGTCTGTCCTGCTTTTTCCTGTTAGGATCCTGACACGTGGAGCATTGATGAACTCAGCACAACGTTGAATGGGAGCTTTTTGGCAGCTGAGACACTGGGGCTAAGCTGCAGGTCAGAGATAACACCAGTGCGGATCTCCTCCTGCACACAGTGACTAGCGCGCTTTCTTCCCTCCTGAGTGCAGGAAATGGCTCATGTTAAATACGTTCACTTTTCAGTTTTCCTTTCTTCTAAAATGGAGCTTGACAGATTGGGCTTTTCAGCTCCCCTTTTTTTCACCACCTCTGCTTTCTACCTCAGAAATACTCTTCAGGAAGCAGGAGTTAATCTTGGTGAGGAAACGATAAGGTGAGGCTTGATTTTCAGGGGAAAGCAGAAGGATATGGCTGCCTTGTTGCTGCACATAAACATAGAACTCCCCACCTTTGAGGCTTTTCCCTTCACTGCTCTTCAGTACAGACTAGAAGAGGAACAGAGTCAGAGTCTACTACCCCGACGGACGTCAGAGAGTACCACGCACGATTCTGAGGCATTAGAGCAGAGGAAGGGCACATTTAGGAGGCACTGCTGACTTGTAAAGAGGGGCTCTCCAGTACTTACGTGGCCCCCCACCCAAAGGGTGCGTGGCTGCTGACAGCAAAATGCTCTGCCTTGTTTTCCACGCAGCTGAGTTGTGCAGCTTTCCCAGAGGTGGAGAACAAAGAGACACTGGCCGCAAGAGTTACTTTAATAATCTTTTGCCAACATGCTGTATTCACAAAAGCGCTGTAGAAAAAATTCTATCTAGTTTTAGGATCTGACCTCACTTGGGCTGTCAAAGCTCTGTTTAAAGAAAAGCTATTTGAAATCGATTCTTGCATGGTATTGATTCGAGACTGTGAAACTAATAAATTGAAACCGCCCCAAACCAAGTCTCATTCTGACTTGGGGGGACGTGCGCATGGCCTCAGTGAGGTCTGAGTGGCTCCTTTTCTCTCTTTGAGTACTTGATGCCCTTTGAAGAAAAAGGGATGTGTGTGAGTATAAGGGGGTGTGTGTGTGTGTGTGTGTGAATGCACATATAGGTGGAGAGGATGGGATGGGGAAAGGGATACATGGTGGAGAGAAGGGCATGGGAATGAGGAAAGCTTTCTGGTCAAGGTTTGATACGCAACAGAAAATAAAAGGGTTGTGGGTGGAAGTGAGAGTAACAGTACAATCCTAGGGCTAACACCTTGGAGCAAGCAGGGTGATGCTGCCCTTTGATCTCTGTCACCTCTCACCAATTCCGGGCACCCTTTCTGTTTCATGAGGGCGCAGAGCAAAGCTGAGAGAGAGAGAGGGAGAGAGAGAGAATGAACGAGTGAGATGTATAAGAGCCAAATATGGTGAGTCAACAACCTTGAGGAGAATGATTTGGGTTTGGAACTCCATCAGAATTTGCTCTGATGTGAGGTAGTGGTCCCAGGGCTTCCATAATGAAACAATTTTCCAGTTCTCCCCATCCAATCATACTATGTCGCCTTCATCTTTGAATGATGGGACTAGGTTATTCCTAGACTTATTCTAGACACCTCTCTGGCTACCGCTGGTGGGGGACTTCCAAGGACCTTTGAATTTCCCCAAATTGAACTTTAGAAAGAGTAGCCAGAACTGAACAGCCTCAAGACCCAAAAGAAATAGTGGATGTCACGTGTTCAGTACAGTCACTGACACATAGTAGGTGCTGGGTAAATCCTCACTATTCCTCTTTGAAGAATGAAGCCAGTTGAATCTTCTGTTGAACACTTCCTTTGGCTGTGTTTTCAGTTGTAGCATTGCCTGAGGAAATTGGAGAGCTTGGAGGGGTTCCTATCCTGAATAGAAAGTTTAAGTTTGATTGTATTTTCTATGTGTTTGCTCCAGATCCTGTGTGAAAGTTTGAATTGACCTGAACCATTCTAATCCTAGATATATGTGGCTGATTGTCATTGCCATGAGGTCAGAGGGAGACAGCCGCCTATGCAATGTGATTTCAAGAACCTGGAAAACCCCATGTGTCCTCCAAGTGTCTCCCTCACTAACCATGGCACCTGGTAACATTCTTGATATTTCTGCTGGTAGAGCAATTTCTCTGAGTAAAAGCGTGTTTTCTTGATATCCCTCTTTATTGTGAGATTATGATACTTGCGAGAGGTCAACTTTTGTTAGGTGGATGATGTTGATTTCGTATTTACTGTCTCTGT
The DNA here is from genome assembly GCF_021613505.1 of Equus quagga. Lineage (NCBI taxonomy): Eukaryota > Metazoa > Chordata > Mammalia > Perissodactyla > Equidae > Equus > Equus quagga. The sequence continues at coordinate 87,990,348 of NC_060270.1, forward strand.
AACAACTGGAAAGAGAGACACTGGATACAAATGGCAGCTTTGTTAAGAATAATACAACTCCTCAACCACAGAATGGGTCAAGGAGGTTACTAGGTTGGGGTTTGTATTCCCCCAGATAATTTTAGATCAAGACACATAGACTGCAAGAAAGCTTCTAGTCAGCTTTGTGGAATGAATAGAGCTTAATTTTGGGTCCTTTCTTCCTTTGTGACAAGACTTTTCATTTCTGATCACCCTGTGAGAGAAACTGCTTGTTCCCATATTGTCTTGGCTTATTCAGAATCCTTCCTTTTGAAGATGGTAGATTAGGGATTCTCAAACACTTTTCTACTCCAGAATGTATGTTCACACATTGGACACTTCCATGGGTATGCCTTAATTGTGGTACAATAGTCATTCTATTTCACCCTTTATTTTAAGCATGTCTCCTTTTCCTGACATTCTTTGACGTCCCCTTGGGAAGGCATACTCCTTTATCCTTGTTCACGTTCTCTGTCTTCACATCCCCCATGAGGGGTGCTGCCTGAAATGACACCCTAATTATAGGCGCTTTTTTCCCCCCCACAGTTTGTTCCTTTGCCCTTTCTCTGAGAGCCTTACTCCCTGGAAATATGTATAAGATGTGTGTATGTGTATACATTGTGTACATGTGTGTGTTTATGCTCACACACATTTAAGTGGGTATATATATTTATTATTATTATTATTTTAACAAGAAAGAAGCCCATCCTATGTTTTTTGCAGTAGGTTTTAGGTTAATAGTTGTTTTAACAATGAAGACTGTTAAGTCACCAATGTACCTTCTCTTCTTTGTCTATATAATCTTAATCCTTTAAGTTTTCTTCATGGATCACATGATTTATATCCTTGGCTTTTTTCTTAGCTTAAAAAGTAAATGTATTATTTTCTTTCTGCCTGCCTGAGTCTTACATACTTATTGTAGAATGTTTGGAAATACAGAAAATTATGGGTGAGAATAAATTCACCCATCGTTCCACCATCTACAGTTAACCATTGTTACAACTTGATTGTAGTTTTGTACCTCTTGATTTATTGTTTTAGGCATTGAGAATGCATGGGTCACTCTATAATTTTTAAATTGTTTTTCTCTTCCCTTTGCAGACTCTCAATTCTCCAAGCTCTCCCACTCCTTTCATGTTGATGGGTCCCAAGTGAGACTGATGTAGTTCTTTAGTCTCTAAAGCTGGATCTGACTCGTATTCTGGGAAGGTTAGCTCACAGCCTCTCCATACTATATTTTGAACTTCTTAATATGCATTTTCCTCCTCTGAATCAGTGACTTATTTTTTGATCTTTGTTAATGCTTCTTTTCAAGCTTGAAACAAAAGAAATTATCTAAAAATAACCAAAGACTGTTATCCAAGACTTTAAAGTTGCCTGAGCCAATAGGTTGACACCTTTGATCCTTAGGTAGAAAGTTACAGTTCTTTTGTTGGCTTTCTGCAAAAGGAGGAAGTGGGGGCAAATTACACAGTTGATGCTATTTTATGCATGAAGGAACCTGCTGTTGACAGCTAGTAAACAAGTTTCAACATTTTTTGGAGTAAAGTAGCTCATTCATTTAATATTTATTTATTGAGCTACCCTCTACTATGTGGCAGGCTCTGTCCTAGGCAGGGGGATTCAGGAGTAAATAAGACAGACCCAAATCCACCCTTGTGGGAGCTGACTACTTAAAAATAAAGTAGGTGACCTTTTTTGCTTTTGACTTAAATTCCCACTTGAAAAAGTAATTGCACTTCATTTTCTAAATTTGGAGTCAGTTTTGAAGTACATGGGAAAGAGCTGTATTATTACAATATTACTGTATCAAATAAGATCTTTCCTTCCAGAGACCTCTCTCATTTACTATTTTCCAAGTTCCAATTTTTCAGTAGGCGCAAAGGCAAACAAATGCAGTGGCAAGGACGAATTTTGATGAATTGAAATGAATGCCCTCGATTTTAGCACATGCTGTTTTGTTGAGGAGGGAGACTAAAAAAAACCAAGGAGGGATAAGAATGGGTATGTTCTTACAACTACTTTGAGGAGTAAATATGGGATGCACAATTGGGATAAGTCCTTTACTTTCGGATAGAGCTGAATAGTTTTGTATTTGAGATTATAGGTTTTCCCATTTAGTTAACTTCAACAGCGATGGAGAAATAACCGTTACTAGCTAAGCAGAGAAATAATGCATGAGGCATAATGATATAGGCCAAAATTTTATTTAATTCAAAAGTGTAATCCATGGAGGCTCTGCTGGATGTAAGGTCAATGAATGTATAAAGAAGTATGTAGAGATTAAGAAACAGAGCAGAAAATGTTTATCTCAGTGGTTTTATTACCCACTTATTTTAGTTGGAATATGTTTTAGGTAGTTTGTCAATCAGACATCAAGAGAGAGAAATTTTACACGTAGAATTGGACAAATTTTTTTTTTTTATCAGAATCCCGGATATGCCACAGGCAGTTAGATTGTGATATGGAAATATTGAGAATTGAAATGGATGCTACATGAGAAATTATCCTGAATTCTTAAATTCATGGGTAAGAATGGAGTCTTTGTTACTTTTTTTGGAGGTTGATGAAAAAAGTATGTTTTATAACTCAACCGAGAAAAGAAGAGTGTGTATTGGAGACAAGAACTTGTACAGTTAAATAACTCAATCTGTGCGATACAGTATAGCTGCTGACTAGGGACTGAAGACACAGACTGTCAGATGGAAGGGTTGACCAAATTATTCACAAATGCTGGGAAACTCAAGAAGTAAGGAAAGAAAGAAAGGGAGAAGTGAAGGACAGGAAGGTGAACAAAGAGAAAAAAGTGAATGAACAGAGGAGAACTACAATGGATTGTATTAAGGCATAATTATCATGGAGTTTTGATACTAGCTCGTCACTAGGGAAAACTGATGCTCTTTACGCAGGGTTATATAATTTACATCTATAATTATTTGGATATGGGATAATCTAGGAACAAAGAATACAATAAAATTATGTCTACTGGAAACTGTAGGAAATCTTTTCTAGCTTAAGCGGTACTTTGTGAAGAAAGATATAGGGACTCTATAAGTTTATCTTTTAATCTAGTTTTTATCCCTATTTTAGCATGTTGTACTTACTTAAAAAAAAAAAGTAACCTACAACTGACCCTTGATTTAGTTTCAAATCCATACTCTTTCTCTTTATTTCTCCACTGGACTCTGTACTTATCATATCTCAAAGCCAGTCAAGATCTACCTGCTTCTTGAAGGTTTCCATCTTATGTGAGATGAGATATAATACTATTCATAAACCTATTGCCAAATATGTTTTTTATTATTTATTATGTTCTTTCTTGACATGTAAGATAGCAGAGATAGTGTCTTCACATTTAGAAAATGTGTACAAAACACACAGCATAATGTGCCGCATCTATGCTTTGTCCAATGAATATTAATTGATGTTGATGAGTGAGTACATGTCACTAACAAGAACCTCCTTCAGAGGCATGAAGATTTTTATGAGCTGGAATGATGCCTTGTTGTGGTCATTCCGTATGCTTAGGAAAACTGAAGAGAGAGTTTTTCTTTTTAAAAGCAGCATCACTAGTGAATTTAGCATGACATGTGCATTCCTTGTACTGATTATTCAAGAGTTTCTTAATTCAGAAAATTTTTAAAAAGTTAAAAATATAGACTATAATGTATATATATCTATATACACACAGAGTATATGTGCATACTGGGCAATATGGAATTTAAAATAAGAAATGAAAAGATACTATTTCTACTTTAAGAGGAATCAATCTATTTGGGCAAAAGAAATGAAAATCTTTAAAATTGTTTATTTTATGTTCAGCATTCATTCATCAATAAATATTTATAAGATACCTACTAAATACAAGGATGAAGAAGGTGCCATTATATCCTCAGAAAGCTTTTAATCTGCTGGGTTAAAGACAACCACAATACAAAGTAGACTGTTATTTTTACAAGAGAGCCAAAAACGCTGGAATGAAAGTAACAAAAACATCTAACGTTGAAGAGTCCTTATTATGTGTCAGGCACTATATGATGTATTTCAGGTGTGTTGCCTCACTTAATCTTCACAACAACTTTGTGAGTTACAGGTACTCTTACTTCCTCCCTTCCTCCACATGCACTTTCCAGATGAAGCAGCAGAGAACTATACATATTAATAAGTTACCCAAGGTCACACAGCTAGGACATGGCAGAGGTGGGCCTGTGAACTGAGTCTGACCCCAGAGCTGGGATGTCAACCACTATACTCCACTGCCTCCTAGGGGATGGGGAGGGAGAAATCGCCTCTGATTGGGGAGGGGTCAAAAATGGTTTCTTGAAAAGCGGTGCCTTGATCTGGGTCTTAAAGGAAGGGCAGGACTGTGTGGCAGGTAAAGTATGGGGAGAGAATGCCAGGTAGAGAACAGTTGTGGAGGGGGCAGAACTCAGGCTTGGGTAACACAGAGCCTGGTGGGGCATTGGGAGTATACAAAGGATGCAGTTGAGAGGTGGGGCAGGCGGGGGCTAAAAAGAGGAAGGCCGAGGAATCTGGTTAAATCCAGTAGGAGCTAAGTATAAAATAGAGGAAAAGATTTGTAATAAAAACTGAAAGAATGAACATTAGTAATGGGTAATCATTATGAGGAGAGTTTCAATCAGCAACGCCTTCTTAGAGGGACTGGATTTTAAACTAGGGTTTGAAATTGATGGGAATGGAGTAAAAAGCATGCCAGCAACCAAGAGTATCGTGATTTAAATAGGACACTAGAACCTAAGAAAAATGAGGAAAGCTCATATTTTCATACATTCAAGGACTGCTGAGGGGCAGATTGAATAAGTGAGTTTCCACCTCTCACACCTAGAAGAGGGGTCTAGAAGTATTTCCCCCATTAGCTCCATCTCAGTTAATGGCTTACCATCCACTCGGCTGTTTAGGTAAAAAACACGACAGCTATTTTGGCTCCCTTTTCTTCCTCTCACTCTGAGATATGTCCTGAATTTGCCCTGCTTTGATTCTTCACTAGACTCCCGAGAGAGCTGACACTCTGCTGTTTGCAAGCCTCCATCAGATCAAGTCACTTCCTTGTTTCATACCCTCCAAAGGCTGCCCATTGCATTTGGAATAAATTCCACCCTCCACGTCCCTCAATTTCTGGGCTTACCTTATTTTGCTTTGCATTATGCTTCAGCCTTCCCACCTCCTTTCTGTTCCTTGGACTCACCAGGCTCATTCTCACTGTAGAGCACTTTTGTTCTTTTTCTGTTTTTGTTTGACTGGCTCTCTCTTCCAGCAGAAAATCAGCTCAAATATCCTAGCCTTAGAGAGCCCTTCCCTGGATGACCAATTTGAAATGTTATGTCCATCACTGTTTTCTTTCCTCATTTGTTAAGAAGCAGGTCACTGTCTTCATATTTAGAAAATTTTATCCAAATTAGTCTTTATCCCTCTACTCAATTATATTTTCTTCATAGTTCTTACAATTTCCAGAAATTACTTAAAACAATATCTTTCTATTTCTGTCTCTCTCCAGGAAAGTTTTGGCTCCAGAGGACAGGACTTGGTTTTTCTTATCCAGGGACGCAAATTCAGTGCCCAGCAAAGAGCTGTGAGTGTAGCAGGTGCTCAATAAATCCTTGTTAAGCAGATAAAGAATGAATGAAAAGAGTGGGAGTGAGGATGGCTTGAGTAATGTGTGGAAGCTTATGTTTTATCCATTAAATGAAGTAGATTGTGGAATAAGTCATGTGGATAGTTTTTCTAATTATGTTTTCTATTTCAACAATTAACCAAGTTGCGTTCTTCTTTGCATACCAGCTTATTAATGGTGGGTAGGTGGACTAAAAGCCTTTTGTGTTGCAGGAGGAAAACAAGCCTGAGATTTAAAAGAAAAAAAAAGGTCTTAGTTAATCCACAGGGTGGGTGAGAGCTCGGCCAGAATGCTCTTTGGAATCCAGACAATTCATTGACAGTAACACTCGGGTACAAGTGTTGGGGAGGTCAGATGAGATGAGTTTGTGACATGTGCAGTCACTCTTGGTGTGTTTGATTTCCGACAGTATTTCGTGCTGACATTTCAATTTGAATGGGAAATGACCTCCTTGTTCCCGGTTCCTTTTCTAGCCAGTATAGGATTGCTCCTTCGATAAATATTGGTAGATTTTGTTCACCATGGTTCCCCAGGATCTTCACAGACAGAGTTTACACGTTTATTTTCTAGTAGAAATAGTGATTTCAAGGCAAGGAAGAGGGTGTAGGAACTATTTAATTTTACTTTTTAAAAGGAATACCTTCCTGGCAAATAAGCAAGTAAATAAGCAAGCCGGCTCAACAGCTTCCTTGGAAGAGTCAGCAGCGGCAGGTATGGGGGAATTCCTTTGGCCAGCCTTAGCTTCCCCATGCTTTTCTCACACTTGTGTTGGCACAGTTGGTGGAGTTTATTATTAGCGGTGTATCCTACAAGCCATTCATTCATGGAATATGGCCCTGGGGGAGGACTCTTCGTGTGAAAATAAAATTGTCCTTGTTTTTCATTCACTTGGGGGCATCTCACATAATGGAAGAACATCCTTAAATAGCAAGACCTCAATTCAGAAAAAAGGAATCAAAAGGTAAGGAGAGAGAGAGATGTTCTCAGTGGAATCAGCTTGAGCTGAAAAATTAAGATTTTGTTTTGTGCAATGCTAGTGCCTTGCCAGTCTCAAGCTGGCACTGTGGGCTCACTGGAGCTGCTGAGCCCGAGCCGAGGCAAGGAGACAGTTTGCTTCGATTGTATTGCTCAGCCTCACCGTGAGTCTCAATATGTGTTTGATTTTGTGTTTTAAAAATAAGGTGAATGATCTCAAAACGAAATCATTGCAGGCGATTTTGTTCCCTGCTTTTTCTAATGGACAATTAAAAAGCAATCCTGGTCCTATTCCAGAGATTTTCTCATTTCTTAGTGCGACTGTAATTTAGCACATATAATAGTGCGCTGGAATTATTAGATATTATCAGGTTTATTTGCGAAAATGTGTGACACACCTTCTTTGTATTCTTTTTGAGGAAATGTCCTGGAATGGGTTTTGTCCTAGTTCCTTTTTGTGCCTGTCATACGGTGTATGTTAGAATTTAAGTCCTTAGGAATAAGAATAGCATTTCTTTTTTTTGTGGGAAAGCGTGATGATTTTGAGCTTTGAGGAATTTCAATGGACTATTGTTGCCTTTTTTTTTTCACAACGCTCCTACCCACCAAGTCCCACTGTGACACACTTCCTACCCCCAATGGCAGATATTTATATTTCAAACTAAATGAAACTATAATAAATTTTCTTCTGAAAAATTTTTGGAATTTTGTCTTTGAGATCTATGAGGTAATTGGAGAAACCCCAGGCTATCAGAAAACCAGGGCTGGGAATCACTGCTTTCATGATTAGCACTTTGTAAGCCTTCAAAAATTATTAAAACCAGTATAGATTGTCTAATTTCTGGTGGGTGAATTCACTTTAGTATAATGTAATGTGTTAACAAATGTTCAGAGAGGACGTTGTGGATCCAGAAAGATGGCTTTTGCAGAAGGCTTTTATCCAAATTAATTCAAAGAATAACAGGAGTAGTTGTGTATCGGGGCAGAAGGAATAAGGTGACTCAATTAAATGATCGAGAAATCTCCAGGAAAAAAAATGTTTCATGTCAACCCAATACCAACAATAGAATTCTCATTACTAAAATCAATAATCCTGTAATAAATGTGTAATAACTTCAAAAACAATTCTTTTATTAAATATTTTTGTATGATTGGCTATGCACCAAATATTGAAAGCAAATACTGCTTTTCTTTACTTTAAGGATGACCAAGTTCTCTTCTATGTCTCTAAAGAGAATCTCAAGTGAGCAGGGTCCAAAGGGTAATTTGCAAATAAATTCACCTGCTGAATTTGTGCCTAGACCTACTAGATTCACCTAATTCATTTTTGGCTTTTGCTGAGCTCTAGCCATGGTGTCATACTGAGAAATTCATGCCAAGTTCTCCTGGGTTGCTGGAATGTGAATAAGGAAGGGTAGCTCAAGCCCCAGGCTTTGGGTCCCCCTCAGTGGGGGTCTTTGGAGTTGGTCTCCGGCAGTGCCTGAAGAACCATCGTGTGGTCTGGCTAATTGGTACTGGTAGTCTGTTGCCATTTCATGAAGCCAGAAAAGCAGTGTGGTCCCTTTCCACATTCAGAGTTGAGCCCAACACACTAGTAGTCCTGGACTGAGAGAGTTCAGTTTCCGTCAATTTTGATACTATCACTTAGATCAGCTTTTAGAGGTAGATTAAGGACATTTCTGTAGTGTTCACAGATATACAATTCACAGACCTACAACTGTATATGCAGTTTGAAAAGAAATTTGCTTAAGTAAACAGGTAGATGGAGAGAGGATATGCTGTCCTGAAAACACTTCTGTTTTGTCATTTGGCAGGGATGTCTGGTTTGGGCTTCCTGAGTTTTTGCCTGGTGTTCTGCAGGGAAATTTGCATTCCAAAAGATAGGCCAGCCTGCCTTCCTGCTTCTGAAACCTCTAGAAGGTGCTCTGATATAATAGAGGATCCCCTCAGCCTGTTTCAAGAGATAATCCCCTACCACCTGGTTACTCCAGGTCATATCTGGTTAACACTCTAGGTGTCTTGCATATATTTTCCTTATAACTTTTTCTGAGAAATAAGGGCCCTACTTCCTTTAAAAGAGGAGGTCAAATATACCTCAATAAGGCTTAAAAAACAGAGAGAGAGAGTTTATCTAATGTTATTTGGAAAAGAATCTCCTTCGTTTTTTCTCTTTTGTGATACGCTCCATGATTTTTATTATTTTGGAGATTTTTTTTTTATTGCAGTAACATTGGTTTATAACATCATGTAAATTTCACGTGTACATCATTACCTTTTCATTTTTAACCTTTCCTTATCTTTAGTATCAAGCCCTACAGGTACAAACCCAAGCGAAGAACTGCTTCCCACCCACAGTGATGCTGTGCTCCTGAAGGTCCCAGCCTCTGCACACTTTTCCTTTCGTTCATTTTTTTCTCACTGTAGTTAAATTTTCATTCCTGTAGTTTACCTCTTAGCTCCCCCTTATTTTTGAATTTATATCTCATATTTTAGGACTTGCTTGGAGTGCAAAATGTGTTGCAAACTTGAGAGAGAACAAAACTAGATAAGTTCATGAAAAATTGCCCTTTCTTTCCTATTCTAGAATTATTTAGAACGGGAGCAATGGAACTTTTTGGATCGGTCCTGTTCTGCTTTGGGCTACTTAGGCTTCTGGTATATGGCTCAGGTCATGGGCACCAGATGCCAATGGTACTAAGGTCAAGGGTTTGGTCCTCACTTGGGCTGGTTTGCTGCATACTTTTCCAATAGGTTGTATGGAGATTCAGTTCTGTCACTGCAGAAATGCTAATCATAAAGGGGATTGGTGAACGTATGAGTGACCAGGTGAATATCCAGCCCCATTCCTGCAAAAACAAAGTCTGTGCCCTACTGTCATTTTTGCATTTGGACAGAGCGTGCCACTTAAAACATGAGCTTGTTACTCAACCTCCCTGCCTCTCTGTTTCCTCATCTGTAGAATGGAGATAAGACGTGCTCCCGTTTTACCTCACCAGGACCTGTGAAGATTAGATAATGGCTGTAAAGTCAAAGGTATAAGCATTATCACAAACAAGGAGATTAGTCAACAAATGAAAAAAAATTTAAGGGACCCCCCAAAGTGTATTGCTCAATACTTTTTGAATCAATATGAGCAGTTTGCAGTCCAATCCATTCTGTTTGGTTGAGCTGCAAAAAGTTAGGTGTGAATGTTTGACCTTTCTATTTATTTACAAGGTTAAAAAAGCTGTTTGATAATGAACATTTATACTAAGAAAAATAAAGTGGGCTTTGAATCTGAAACAGGTTTTATCTGAAAAACAAGGTGAAGGCGAAGGTCTCTAGGAACATGCGTGCCACTGAGGAGTATTTGCATACATTTGATCTGCGAGCATGCCTCAGTGACTTTCACAGTGTACCTTGGAGTTTAAGCTGTAGCAAAGAGCCACTGCCAGGGCTCGGCAGCAGAGTTCCTTCTCTCCAGCTTTATTGTGGCACACAGCGACAACTTCATTTTTAGAATTAAAAAAAAAAAGTCCTCTTCACTTAATTCAGACAGTGACCTGCAGGCCTCATTCCGACTGAAGGAGCCATTCAGAATACTTCCAGACAAAAGCAGGGCTTTTTCCTAGCAACCAGATCAAAGCCAAATCTCCCAGAATAGCTCGCTCCCAGGTTTCCTTTGGTGCATAGGTTCACAAGGATTCTAAGGCTCGTGGTATCCAGTTCAAACTCCTCTTTCAAACTGAAATGGAAAGGAAAACTCCTGAGGAATTCTCACAGACTCTGAAAACTGGTGAGCACTGCAAGTGCACTTAATCTTGGGAGAACACGGTGGTCATTTGGAGCATCCCTAACTTTGTTATCGCCTGCATCTGCATGTACATTCTGTCGGACTCCCACAGAATGAGGTCTCTGTTTCCTTTCTGCCAGTACCTAATATCAGCTATGCCCAGGAGCCGGCTGATGAAGACTTCCTGTTTGTTTTGAGTCACTGTTAGAGTGATAAATATACTTTAGCTTTCTGCTTAGAGAGGAAAGAAACCAGCTGCCCTGAACTAAAGAGCAAAATGCAGAAATTCCACTGAATGGCCCTGTTATCATGGAGTTTTCAAGGGCAGCATCAAAATGAAAACTATAAGCCTTGGCAAAGTAAATAATTTCCATATTAAAGCATCTTGCTGCATGCATAGTCCTAAGTTGTTTGTCTTTAATCATTTAGGCGAACGATGCATTTTTCACTCTTCTAAGACTAACTCGGCAATGTTTAGAAATTTTTGAAAATGTAAAGTTACACTACAGAGTAATGGTGAGCTATATAAATAAACAATTACAGTTGTGGTTTTTTGATCTGACCACAAGCTTTTAATGCCATTTTTGCATGAACATATAATGCTTCTGGATAAACAGTAATGTTGACATTGTCAGTGGCATCCACTGTTGTATGGAGTCATTTACATACATGATTATTTGGATATAGAGTAACCCAAGAACAAAAGAATGCTATTAAAATTATTTAGAACAAGAACAACAGGAAATCCTTTATAGCTTAAATAGCACTTCTTAAATAAAGCTGTGGAGTTTTTGTGTTTTGATCTCATTTTTATCCTTTTGTTTTGAACAGGTCTTGGATTTGATGACTGGAGTGTCCTTTGAGTGGAATTTCTGTCTTAACTCTGCTCTGGAGGACAGCGAGTTTAGGAAGCCTTGCTGATCTGAATGTCTTGACCACTGCATTCTGGCTTCTGTCTTTTTTTTTTACAGCTGAGGTTAGACTTAACTCTGGAAGTTGTGAATTGGAAAAGATGGCAGCAACTGGCACGTGCTTGGAGTGGGTAGGAATTGCTTATTTCCTCGCAGAGCTATGGGTTCTTAAAACAATTTCTAATAGCAGCAGCAGAAGAATTTACTAACAATCCATAGTGTCTTTTTTGTCCAGGATAAAGGAAATGTTTAATAAACAAATTCAAAATAAAGCTAGCGTTAACATTTTGTGCTGTCAAATTAGTGATGTGGATGTGGAGGCAGGGTGGTGTGCATTGGCCTTATGACAATCTATTTGGTCATGTTTGTAAACTGAGACTTGAAAATGCACATGAATGATTTCTATCAAGAAAGTTCCCCAACACGTTGGAGTCAGTGGTTGGAACATCAAGACGGGGGCTTCCTGGGTGAGAGAATCACGGTGCTAAAGATTTGATGGAGGCTGGGTCCTTATCATTTAAAAGCTCACATTTAAAAAATTTGTGTGACATTGGCAACTCATAAAGGAGGATGTGCATTTAGAAATGCTCAACACATTAGCTACAACAAAGCCAAATATGTGTTCTCACTTTACTCACACAAGGAAGAAGAGAAAAAAACATTTTTGAACATGATTGAGGATGGAAGGATTCAAGTACTGAATAATATATTTTCTGTCATAATAGAGACCTGTATGGGTGTGAATTTAGACAGAATAGAATGAGAGAATGGCTGGATTTAGAGGAGAGGGAAGAAACTAGCGAAGCCAGCAGTTTCTGTGGGTAGCAAAGAAGGGTATAAAACAAATTTATGAGATAATTTTTATTTGCAAAGGTAGCCATGCCAGGGGACAATTTTAGTGGGTAAATTGGCCTCTGTACTTTAAGAAAGAGGTTAAAATTCGATAAAAATACATGAGATAGGGGTTTAGGTGAGGTTTTTTTGTAAAATCTATCATTTAAAGTAAATTGGAACTCTAATTGGGTGGGACCTATCACTTACCAAATATAAAAAAGGCGTGAAAAAACCGCCCTTTACCTTCTTCAGTGCTATTGAATGTCAAATATCTGGTGCTGAAGTGAAACTATTACGGTCAAATTCACGCTACGCTTGTCAAGTCACCATTCTTCTCAGCAATAGTAATTGCTTAGATTGTTCAAGACTAGCTTTGGTTGTAAGGGCACATTTGTGATCCAGCCTTAAGGAATAAAAATCTGTAGGAATTCCACCTACTGATAGCCAGCGTCCATTTCTTCACGATTGAATAAGAACGTAAGAATCACACCGTATATTTGCGTATTATACTACAATTTACAAGATGCTTTCGCTTGCAACATCTTACACGATACTTGGTTGTAACTTATCCTCATTGTAAATGGGAACAGTGACAGTTTGTCTTCAGTCCTGTGCGAGTGGTGATGACTTGAGCAACGTGGTTCCTTTTAACGGGGCAGAAATATTCCTCACTCTGCCTAACAACATTTGCGGAGTGTCTTCGTATCAAACAGATGATGAAACCAGTATTTTTAAGTGTAGTAACTTGTGGAAAATTGAAACGAAAGTGTGTTCCATAGCAATTAACCCGATATCTCCTTGAGCTTATCATGACACCACATACGTGATCCCAGGAGTTTTAGACAGTTCTATTGAAGAAGGTGAAGAGTAGGCATGGAGAGTAAGGACTCTGGATATTTAGAATCATTTACTGTCTGCGTAAAGCATTTTAACAAAGAATGCATTTATTAGAAGAAATGGGGGCGGGAAGGGGGGATGTTTTTGTTTTTCGCACCTGTTTTCACACTTCTGAGGTGATAAGTCCAGCCCTCACAAAATAAAATGGCAGGTTTCACACTAAACCCACCCAGGCATATTCCTACGGTCTCCTAACTCATTTATTCTTTGAGAATAAAGAGATAACAAGATCTCTTGCGCAAACCAGTGGCTGAGAGAGGTCCCCTCCATCTTTGCTTTGCCCTCCTGTCTTCCAGATGTGTATGCCATCTTCTACATATCATGTATAGATCTCTAGAGCAATTTACTAGGTCTCCAATGGCTTTGGCTGTAGAACAACAATCTTCTTTGTCCTATTCTTAACCTTAATATTTAGTGAATTGGACATCTGAGTTCATGATTCTATCAACTGGGCTTATACACAGTTTCTATATGTCTTAGATTCTCTTGGCCACCATTTCTATCCTACTTCAGTCAAACTCGCAAACCTGATCTTCACCATTTTTCTCCAGCTCGGTAAATGCCAACCTCGTCTATATAGGTATGGAAAAGAAAAACTATAATTCATCTTTTATTCTTTATTACCTTTACCACCCTATATCCAATGCATCAGTAAATCTTATATTTTTGGTATCCTGAGTATATCTAGTACTTTCCCAAGAGCCACCATCATCTCTTGCCTTGATAGGCTAAGAGCCTGGACCTCATCTCTTTGCTGTATATTCTCTTACATTTTCTGTGTTATTTTCTACATATTACTTCCTGAGACTCTGTTTATTGATTTGCTTCCTTTGTGATTTTCTGACTCTGCTGCTCCTTACCACGATGTAAGTTCCAGGAGGGTAGAGAAATTGGATATAGGGTACACTCTGTAGCACATATAATTGTGCCTGCAACATTGTAGGCTCTCAATGAATATTTGTTAAATAAATTAATATTTTCCTACACAGACTGGAAATATTGGTCACAAAGAAGGTAAAAGAAATTCTTATGCTCACGAGATTAGTTAGTAAATCTTCAACAAGAACTTAGGTCTCTTGACTCTTAGTCTAAAGCTTTTGTACCATACTGTAGTGTTATAGTTATTATTGTGTAAGATTGTATGATATAGTCTTAAGGAATGCAGTCCACATGGCTCCACGCTTGTACTGTGGGGCTGTCTGGAAAGTGAGGAAACTAATTAAAAGATCAGTAACTAAGTGGCTGGTTAATGTCCAAGACAGACCTGTTGTACCCGATTCTACTCTTCAACAAAGTTTTAGTATACCATCTAGGGCAAGTAATTAGCTTTAAAGACCCCCAAAATTTTAACCTTCTGGATGATCATTCAATACTGTTTTAGTTGTAATGTCACCTTCAAATATAGAACCATTTAATTTTTAATGCAGTTCTTCCTTTTGTCTCTGAGAAGTATGTTTCTGCCTTGCTAGGCATATGTTTCCTCCTGAACCTGTGTTTTGGATCTAATTTTTCTAGCCTCTTCTGAGGTCTTGTTTATTCAAACAATTGCAGCTCTTTTCTGCACCCCTAGCTCTTCCCTCTTCACTGCCTCCATTTGCACGGTAGTGCACAGGCTGCAGAACCTGTTGACCTCAGTTTGAACACGTTTTTTTCACTTACTAACTGTTTGACAGTGGGCAAATTACTTAATTTCTCTGAACCTTGATTTCCTCACCTATGAAATGGTAAGGAAGGGCAATTGTGTAGATTAATTAAGAAAACATATGTAAAGAATCCCTGACAGAGTATGCACAAAATGGTAGCTATGAATGTTATTATAAAGATAATCAGATTTTCCTTATCTGAAAAAAAGCATTAACATAAATGAAAACACCATCCCAAATTCTCTCAGCTCTATTATCCCTAAATAACCCTTCTGTGCTCATCATTTATATTCATGGCCAAAATTCTTGCAAAATATGCTTTATATTTATTCCCTTCCCTTCTCATAATACTGTTATATCTGAACAGACTGAGAAGTGTGTGCTGTCTAGTGTCAAATGTTACACTCTTGATTTTTCTATGCAAACTGTGGTTATTATTAGAGATTTTCTGTTTCTCATGTGTCTGTATTCTTTCATTGCATCATGAGTCCCAGTCCTTCAGGAGAATGAACAAAAGTTCACCAAGCCAAACTTGTGGCCCTAGAACAAGAATTTCTCCTAAATGTCCTACTGTGTTCCAAATATTATTGGAAGAACTATGGAGGCAACATGAAGCATTGAATACCCTAATTGGGAAGTGGGTTAACGGACAGAGTTTCAGTCAAGATGAACGTAATTAAGAATAAAGAGAAGTGTGCAATCGTTTAAGGGAGAGCAAAATAGAAATTTAGAGAGAGCTTAATTGCTAGTATAAGAATTGGGTCTCGTGAGGAGATTCTTTTCAGGGTGATGTGCCATTTTCTAGAGCTAACAGTGCTACTGGAAGCTGAGTCTGAAGGGGGAAACTCATAGGAAGTTAGTGGACAAGAGTGAGCCAGTCACCATAGCAAAGAAAAGTGAAAAGTGAACAGTTCTCTTAGCACTGCCAGAGAACTTTGTCATTGATTGGGTAGATCTGTCTCTGGAAAGAGACTTTATCCAAGGACCATGAGGGGCACTGGGCAGCTGACTCAGAGGGACAGTAAGGAATAACTTAATAGGTTTATTTACTTTCTTTCTTTAATTAAATGTCCTTCTGCTGCAAAGTAACCAGAGTTCTTGCAAGTGTAGTTTCCAAGTATCTACGGTTGGGCTAAAAACCAAAGACAGGGAAAGCTTCTAGAAATTCACCCAGCCTTATCTTGGACTTCCCAGCCTCTAGAACTGTGAGAAATAAACAGGTGTTGTTTAAGCCAAAAAAAAAGAAAAAGAAATTCACCCGGGTTCTCAGGACCACAAAAGCCTCTCGAAAAAGGAAGGTTACCCAAAAATAGAACTCAAACAGCATCCCAGGCTCTGCTCCAACCTACCGCTCTACCCTCGAATACTTAGTACCCTAGCTAGTCAAGCACAACCACCAGCTTCACGTTGACTCAACTCATACTTACTGAATAAAATAGCTACCACATCTTTTCTCCTAACAATGATCCTTTTTGAGAAGAGTTTCAAATATTTTATTTTAGTTGGAATACTACAAAAGGTCAGTTACTGAAAATTAAATTGGGTCAATCTTAATCAGACTAGGTTATCTCCAGGTTGTATGTGAAGCATCGTGGACAAGCCTCTGAAGTGTCTTGGTATATGATCCTTCAAGGGTTTCCCTTGCAACTAGGATGAGTTTGCTTGAATAGAGAATCTTTCTCTTTCTATTTTTTTTGTATTATATTTATCATCTTCTTATCTTCACTATGTGCCAAACAGTTTTCCATGGAATGATTTATTCTAATAATTAAAAGAAGGCAATATTCTTTTGGTAGATGACTGTTTTGTCTGTGTTATAAAATATAATTTGCTTTTTTTCTTTGTACCATTGTTCCAGGAAAGATTCATCTTTAATTAGTTTGAGGTGTACTGTGGCTTACCTTTGTCTCCAAGTAAAAGATTTTTCTTTTTCAAAATCAGATGAATTCTGAGTTGACAAGGTAAAAAATCTGCATCTGCAATAAGATTAAAAATGCTAAGATTTTCCATTAAGAAGTTGCTTTTAAGTTGCCATAATTTAGCACTTCAGGTACTGAACACCTATTAAAGAAATGCTAGTTTGCATTATGCTAAATGTAAATAAGATGATTCACTTTCTCCATCTCTTTCTCTATATTTATTTTTAATGCTGTTCTAAAGCAGGAACTGGACCAAATGAAATTAAAGTATTCTTTTGGTATGATTGCTCTAATATTTTTCAACAAGCTGAGTATGACTCATAGCCTATCCCCCTTTTATTAGTAATTAAACTGAGACACTGAAAAATTATGTAAATGCATAATAGCAGATTAAGTATCAAAGCTGTAGCCCACTGAACAACACTGCTATGTTTAAATTTGATACTTTCAATATTGTCCTCAAATAATTTAAATATTTAACATTATAGGATGGCAACACAAAAGTAGAGTAATTAAAAACAGTCATTGAATTTTATTTTCATTTTTGTTGGAGGGGGTTTTCACTTTGAATGGAAAAAAACATGACACAAATAATGTGCCTATACCCTTTTCTCTTTTTCTGCATTGACAAATGCTTCTGTAGCATGATGGAGGCCATTCTTCTTTATTAAAAAAAATCTGTTTTATTTTCCTCCTAACCAAACTCATTCATGTCCATTACAGAAAATTTAGGAAGTATAGATATATAAGGTAAAGAAAATTAGAAACCACCCAAAAATCCCAGTTAGAAAATAACCATTAGTAGTATTTTCGTTCACAGCCTTCCAAACATTTCATCTATGTACGTTATGTTATACACTTAAAAAAAGATTTAAAAAAGATGTAAATCCTACTTTAATTTTTAAATCTCTTTTCATGTAAGAATGTATGTTGAATATATTTCAGTGTCGTTAAATATTCTTTCACAACACCCTTTATCTTGGCTGCACCATTATTTATTTAATCAATCCCCTATTGTTGAGCATTTAGGTTGTTTCCAATCTTTTCAAGATTGTAGATATGGTTGGCATAAATGTTCCATGCAGCCAAATATTTGTCCTTGTTCTTGATTATTCTCTTAAAACATGTTTCTAGAAGTAGAATTGCTGAATCAACAACATGTATGGATTTTAACTTTTAGTTCATGTTAGTATCCTTTTGTTCAGAAAGATTACAGTAATTCACATTCTAATTTGGGTTTAGTTTATTATTTTGGTATTTTAAGCCTTACAGTTGTTCTTCTTATGGCAACCAAACATACTGACTGTGTGGTGCTCTAAATTGGTAATAAGAGGGTAGAAAATAATTGGCTAAATTCTCCAATGTCCTGCTTATTTCAGTTATATTAATTTGGCATAATTCTTTTTCTTGTCTGCTTTTGGCCAGTCGTATCTGGATCCATCATACGTTTTACTATTCTTCTGCAAGATGCCTCAAATAAATTGAAGAAGGGAGCCTGTCAGTTGCAGTGTAATATGGTATATTAACACTCAATCCAAATTCAGGCAAATGTCATCCATTAATCATAGGCCAACATAAAAAGCAAGAATTGTGATGATATTAACCAGAAAAAGGTTCCGGGATAACTCTGAAGCAGGACCTGTAACCTATTCACCCAAGAGGCTATCATACAAATTAATGTGCTCCCCATTAAAACTGGCAAAGCTTCCGAAGATCAACCAAGTTTGCTGATCAAATGACATCGGTAGGAAGAAGGCCCAGACATAATTTCATGTTTTAATTTTCTTGTCTCTGCCAAGCTTTTTTTTTTTTTTCTCTGCAAATTTTACTAGATGGTATGTGGTAGAGATTAAGCATCATTTACATTTTTTAGATTCCAAATTAAAAAAACGAACATTGATACTCATATTTTTATTACTGTCTATTAGCCTGTCTATAAGTCATAAAGCCTATTCATGAGTCATGCACCAGCAGAGAAAAGCAATTAAAATATCAAATCTTCCCCCACTTCCACCCCTAAAAATGTTTCTAGCCTCAAAAAGGAACTTAGTTCTCGGCAATTTTAGCCTAAAATGCTTCCTCAGCTTTTCTTAGACTCTGGCCATCTCAAAACGCAAGTGAAGACAAAATTGTCCCATAAGATTAATTTTTGGTGATTGAACTTATATCTTAAAAACTAAGCTGTTTCACTTCCTTTTGAAAGAACAAATTTCTTGAAGAAAGGTTTCCATTCCATGTTTGTAATCCTTAAAGTGCCTAACCTAATCTTTGGTATGTATTTGTGTGGAATGAATGAAAATGCCCTTTGTCCCCACAAAAGCAAGACAATATTATTACTGGCAACACATTATAGTGTGGAGAACACCTAGGGATCCAGGGGTCAGAATACCCAGCTTCTCCTTCCTGCCGCACCAGCCTACTAGCTGGGTCACCTTTGGCAAGTTAATAAATCTCTCTGAACTTTAGTTTTCATAGTTACAAAGTGACCATACAAATAGATTTTCTCCTTGGAGAACAGATTGTTTTGAAGATCAAGGGAAATGAATAATAGAACATTGTGTAATCTGATTAGTACATTTCAAATGAAAACTATTATTTGTATTATTATTACTGTTTTGAAGACATATATGACTGTCTTCTTTCCTGGAATTCTTATTTCCCAGTGTTGGAGCTGGAACTTTAAGTTAGGCTAACTTAAGTCAACCCTCTTTGTATGTACTGTTTTATTTTACCTTAAATTTTGTATCTAGAGATTTTTATCAGAAATGATATATATATATATTACTGTATTTAATTATTTTTCTCCTTCTTTCCTTTCTTCTTTTTTTAATTGAAGGATAACATACTCGCAGACCCAAATTGTAGGTGAAGAAGCCCATGTAAACAGCATCCTAATCGAGGGATCAGCACCCCAGAGGGTCCTCTCTTAGCTTTCGCAATCTGCTACCTCTCCCCACCCCAAGAAGACCAGGATCCCAGCTTCCAACACTTCCAAAACATTACTTAGTTTCCCACGATGTCATGCCCAAATGGAATGGAGTTAGGGCACCTACTAAGCTATGTGACATAGCAAGTTGCTTGAAGTCTCTTGGCTTCAATTCTCATCTTTACAAACAAGGAGGTTGAACCTTTAGTTTTTTTTCCAATCTCAACATTTAAAGATTCTCCTAAAGAACACTCTATTTAGGTTACTATCATTGTTGTACAACATCTTCTGTGGTTTGTTAGCTCAGGTGGGGCTTCGCAGAAGCCATATTTTAAATGAGAGGTGGCTAGTTAACTTCATCCTCTACCATGAACACAAACAAACCCCTGACCTCACCGGCTATGTTATAAACATGGTCCTGGAGGAGTCAGGGAGAGAGGACGCTGGGCTGAATAACTGCGGGAGCCCCATCTCTCCTACGACACTGGAAGGATTACCTGAAAGCAGTCTCCTCTGCTTGACACATTGGACAAAACCACATCACAAGAAGAGTGAAAAATTCTCTATAATTTGATTGTTTTAGATCCACCAGTCAGTTGTGGAATGAATATGGACTTCTGCCACTTAGTAATTAACATGTTGTTTGGGTAGCAATATTGACTTCTTAAAATGATAGGATTAAAATCTCCTTTTTTGCCTTAGTGATATATCTAGAAGGAACCTATAGTTCTATGACTTCTGTCCTCAGAAGCTGTGTGAGATGAGGAAGAACGAATTAGGATAACTTCCTCCAAAAGTCAAAAGAGTAAGCATTGCCACCTTCCTCCACAGTCTTGTGACACGTGCTCTGCCGTGGGTTGAGTTTTCTGTAGTTCTGAGGGTCTCATAGCATGAGGAATTTATTTAGATGCTTTCATTTTATTATCTTTCCTGAATGTTTTCTTCAAAGGGAAAGATCCATTTTTACAGCAGCCAAAGAGGTGAGTGAATGAGAACCTACTTGTCAATAGGCCCAGAGCCCCAAGACACTATGGCCCTGATGGAAAGTACACAATCTCCAGTACGCAGGGGATGTATTACCCCGGTACTTTCTGCTCCAGGCCTCACCCAGGACTCACGTCTTTATCTGTAAGCCAAAGTAATCTCTTTCCCAAGATGCTCGTGTGGTGAGGTGAGAAATCAAATTTCTTTTCCTTGAGAAACACTGGACAGAACCACATGGCCTAAAGAGACAACAAGAACTTAATTGCTCCCAGTCATGATGATACCTCCAAGTACATTTGCAGTTCATGGTCATGACTGCCCAGGAGAGGGGGCATGGTCAGCCACAGGTTCACAATAAATTTTGTGCCACATCTTGCTCCAACTTTGGGAAAAGTGGGAGACACATTTCCTCCTCTGGACTGTTGTGGAATGTGACTTTCAGCTCCTTCTGCAGGGGAAACCCCTTATTCAACTCAAGATGGGCATTGTCTCCTCTGTAGCCTTGTTGGGTGAGCAGAATGCTTTCTGCTTACCTTTGAGAAAATTGCTTCAATACAATTACCCTCCCAACCAGCATTTCCCCCAGCTTCTCCAATGTCAAACAAGAAACCCAACCCCTAAATCTAAACACCAGACAAGTAGCTTGAAAAATGAAAATAAATTTTCAAATCCAAAAGCCGTGTGCTTCTGTGATTGAAAATCTTTTTCTCAGTGAGTGGGAGTTGCTTTCATCATTGCTGGTCATATGTTTTTGTTTTTCATTTCTGGTGAAGAAGTTTTCTAGGGTATTTTTCAAACTTTCCAGCTTAGCAAAGCGTTGGCTAAAATTGAAAAGAGAACTAGGCGTTGGGTTGGAGGCAGCGTTAGGTTTGTTCTTGTTGGGCTGGGGGGGCAGGTTGCTGACACAGCGAAAATAAGACAAAACATTTGAAACTTCTGGCTTTGTACTTCTCAAATGCCTCTTTTAGAAATCGCTTAAGTCGTTATTAACATCCACCACCCACCTTCCCTTTTTGGTCCTGACATTGGGTAATAATAGATAATGTTGACATATGTTCCCTGCTGGTCAGAAATACTATACTTCTGTGAAAGGTAACATTTTCAAGCTATGACAAAATGTATTTTACTTGGACAGAACATTAGTTATTGGACTAATCTCAGAATGTGGGCTGTGGGGTAAAAGTTTTAACATTTTAGTTGTGGGAGAAAGTTTGTTGGGAGAGTAAAAGCGTCAGTATGGGGTGTGTTTAGTTTTCACCATTTCTAGAGGTATTGGCTTGAAGTCAAACTCTTATGTCCTTAGGAATGTAAAGGAAACATTCCCAGTATGTATGAAGAACAGCTGTCCGTGGACACAGCAACTTTTAAAAATGATTATACCCAACTTTACTGCAGTATGGATTATGGAATCAAAAAATATTTTTCACTGTGTACCAAAGAATTCGGTTTTACGGGCCAGTTTTAAAGCTTTCACTGCGTGAGACATATGCTGAAGTTCTGTTGTTTGTTCTCCATGCGATGTACTGCACTCGGAAATATGTAACAGAAAAAAAAAAAAAGAAAGGAAAAGAGAGAAAAAAAGCATGCAAATTCTTCTAATCAAATGTGGTCCTCAAAACTACTTTTGAAACTAATTTAGGGGATGAGTAAGGAAATGCCCCAGCTGGCTTCCATGCTACTGAAGTCTGAACAGCCCTTTGCAAAACTGGAAAAATTGATTTTGTTTTGAAGGCTCACACAGACTTGAGTGTTGTGGAAGTTGGACAGAGTTTTTATTGAATCTGGTCCTTTGTGTTTTATGACAGTCTGAATGGGTGTTAAGATTCCATGAATAAATCTCTTGCCGTTTCTGAAATTTCTGATATAAACACGGGTTCTGTCAATTTGTTCTATGCACAAATGTCTTTCAGAATGTTAACAAACATGGCGTGCTGACGGGTGGGCTGGCCAATGGGAGAGAAGTCTGCCTTACTTGGTAGGACATATCAATGTGATTTTTCTTTTGTTTCTCAATACTGTGGCCATTGAGAAGAAGGGCCTGCTAGGAGGTGGGGTGGTGGTGGTGGAGAATGAGGACTTCATGACAAAGGAGAGTCAGTTTGGGTTGTTGGGGAAGTGGTGTTAATGGCCTTCTATTGAAAGTCTGGCCAAGACACCACATCAAGGGAATTGTGGGTTGGCCCTCAGGAAATGAATTCGTTATCTTCAATGCCTCAGGTGAATCACTGGGAGGAACATAGGTAGTGAAGGCAAGAATATATTTTAAAATTATAGCCTTCCTATGTTGCTCATCAGTTTGTGATTTTTGAGTGTCCTTTAAATGCATGTCAAATTGATAATACCCTAAAATTAGTTTCTAACAAAATACTGTAATTTGAAGCAAGCAAACCAAAAAAAAGTCTCCATTTTTATGATAAAAATTAGGTCATGCACTATATAAACACTTTTGAAGGAGAATTGTGATTGAGTTTCAGGAAATGTTATGTTTCACAATTAATGGTAGTAAAAAATTGCATATTGTATAATTTGAAGTTTTCTAATGTATAACGATAATTATAGCTATCATTCTGAAACTAGTATTGGGTTTTCATTTTGAAATGCAAGTCCAAATCTTAGTGGCCTAAATCTTATTCTTCAGATATTTAATGCCCAGACTAGAGATATGATGGCTCCTTTTTCTTGCATCAACAAGAATTTATTATGTGGTTAAACTGCCAAACAGCATCCAGCTCTTTACTTAGTTTTTACATAATTGCCCTTCTAGGGTGGTTATCGGGTGTATGGAGCCTTTCCTTGGCCATATTCTTCCCTACACACTGACCTTCATGGAGACTTGGTAAAGGATCTGAGTATTTACTGTAGTCATTTTGGTTGAATTTACATCCATGATGAAATCAAGGAGCTAATGGGGATGCTTCATGGAAGATTTTAATATACTCCGTTATTGGCATTATAAATTGGGCCAGTTACTTGATGTGCTTCTCTTTGTGGGCCAAATTCTGCCCTCTGTTTCTTACTTGAGATTCCCACTGAAGTAGTAATTACCAAGTGGAAGAATACTAAAAATGTTCGGCCAAATTCTGTTCTAAGTTGCTATCATGTAACTCCCAATGAAGTTAATTACGACTTAGTAAGAACCAGTGCTACAGCATCTTAAGGGCTTTGGAACTCTGTGATCTGCCATCCAAAACACCAGGCCAACAGTCTGCCTTGAAATATCTCATTTTAAGAGGCGGATTGACTCTGTTGAAGGTAAGAAATGGCTATGCCAGTAACTACATATGTAATGGGGTTTAAAGTGTAGAATTTAACGCCTTTGAACTTCAAGAAGTTTGATCTTTTTGCAATTCCTCTCTTTGGGGGAGAGTCTGTTTTATAGAAACTTTAATTCTGTCTTGCATTAGAGTCCATCGGTATGAGTTACCTCCTGTCCCATTCTCCCAGCATCCCTTAACTATAATAATATGTAATTTTTATTTCCATTAATTGTAAAACATTTTCTTAAGTCATCACTGCTTAGCTATTATTTCCTGGAGCTAAACCATTATCTTCCTTAAATATAGATGTTTATATTATGCATAATATAATTCCTGTCATAAGAATTCATTATAACTTTTCAAAATACTTTGGCTCTCATTTAGTGTATGTCTCAGTTTAGCCTTTTATTATTTTTTTTAATGGGAAAAAAGGGCCCTGTGACATATTGGATTTGTAGGCTTTCGTCATTGTGCGAATAGGGTAGAAGGGGCAGACCAGTGCCCATGGTTCTGTGTGATATGAACACACTGCAATTAGGACTGTCTGCTGGGTTGTCTCAACTCTGAAAGTTGAGATGTAGAGCTACCTAGCCTCTAGGAACCACTGGTTTGCACCTGAAACCCTGATGGCCCAGAGAGTATCTTGATGTATGTATAGGGAACCAGGCAGTTCAGGGAAGATTGTGGGTAGTGACTAGTTATGTATTCTGTGGGAGCTCAAAGTTGACACTGGATTCACATGAAAAGCCCTTTTAGGTTAGAGCCAAGGAACTATCAAGTCATCCTTAGAATAGACTGGGCTTGACCAGGACTAATTTTACCTGCCTTCAGGGCTTCCCCAAGTTCAAATCCGCTGTTTTCTGTATGTTGCTAATGAAGCTATTACGGCAAAAGGGGCACTGAGAATTCAGTTTCAAAATTAGAAGTATAGGATATTAGGGCTGGAAGAAATTTCCTTCTTTCCTCCTTCTTTATTCTTTCTCTCCCTTGTTCCCTTCCATCTTCCCTTACCCCTCCTTTTTCCTTCTCTATATAAGCATTTATCGAATTCTGTATTTGACAGGCATCGTAATGACCACTGGGTATAAATAAGGGAAGCCACAGTTCCTGTTCAGGAGCAATTGACATTCCAGTTGGGGTAATGTTCAAGAAAAACAACAATTATAGGGGGCATCTTACATATGGGAGCACTAAGGAGGGATACCCAGGGTGTGCCACTGAAAAGATTATGTTGTACTCCTTTGTAATTAAACATAAAAATAATGTTAAACTGTAAAAACAGTGCAATGAAGACCAGCCAAGTTTTGATTTTGACTTGGATAAATATTTTATTGCTTTCAAGAGAAATCAAATGATTTCAAATTAACTTTTTTCTCACCTTTTTCATGCCTTTCCTAGTTGGTGCCATTAGCACATGATGGGCCTATTAGATCATCTAGCAGTGGGGACTCTTGACTCAGATTGACTTTTCAGAGAAGACTTCCAAGAGCAGGCAATACTTGAGTAGTGAAGAACTTGGAGTTATGGAGGTTGTGATGGAGTTGGTGAGGTGCCCTGGTTGGGAGTATGAGAGAAGGCAGGATTTTGGGGAAGGTGTGTGTTATGGGCAGGCAAATTCTCTGTGAAAATGCATTGAGAGAAAGATGGTGTTCATTGGTTTGGTGTGGGTGGAGCACAGAATGGAGATTTGTGAGAATTAGGACCTATTATGACATGTTAAAGAGTTTGGATGCCATTTGAAAGAAATGAGGAAACACTGAGAATTCTGAGTAAGAGAATAATGTACTCATACTTTAGAATGAATAACCATTGGACAGTGTTGAGAAGAGACTTGGAGATAGGGTTAAGGTTGATGATGGAGAGACTAGTAGGGAGGCTATTGTAACACTCCTGACAAATAATGGGAAATTTAAAAGATATTTTGATGACTGAATCATCAAGATACATGAAAACTTAAATAGTGGGGATGAGAGAGGGAAAGGTTCTCAGAATGACATTCATGTTTCTGACTTTTTGACTGTGTGGACAGTGACTTCATTTACTAGGATTTTAAAATTAGGATGAGTTAGAAACACAACTGGAAGGGGAAACAATGTATTCTGTTTTACATACTTGGACTTGATGTCCTTCTGGGACATTGAAGGGATAGCTTTGTTGGGTTAGCCTAAAGGAAAGACCCCACATAATAGAGCCAGGAAGTTGGGGCCCAAAGGGGTTATGAGAACTCCATCTGTGCCATGTTAAGGGATTTAGACTTTATTTTTGTCTTCTATTTCATTTATCCATGTTTGACCCAATTCAGAGTTTTCCAGTCTCTACTAACATATGTGGTTTGCATGTTAGCTAGCGTGACTTCTTATTGATCATGGAATACTCCTTATTAGCCACCAACACTGAGATTCACGTTGACCTGACCCAGTCTTTTTTATTTCTGTGGCAATTTTATTTCTCTTCTCTCAAGTAAACTCAGAGAAACCCTGCTGTTGCCCATCACCTATGACTTTGTAGGTGGCGGGATAGATGGGGGTGGTGGTGGGGTCAGTTGTGGAAGTTGGATCAGCAGCAAATGATTACCTTCCATTCCAATTTAGGTCCGGCTCTGGATAATCTCCACATGCTGGTCTTAGATAAATATTTTATTGATAGAAGAATAGGAGCTTGAGAATAGGCAAACAGACCCATTGTTAGACGAGGGATGCTTAGCTGGGGTCAGTGAGATGCCAGAGCCAGACTTTCTTGTAGGGAGTGGTTAGGAACATGTTCCTTGGGATCAGCCCAGGTTTGGAGTCCAAGCTTGAACACGCAGCAGCTGTTAAAAAAAATACTTCCTGCAATTAAATTTCCTCATAAGTAAACAGGGATGAGAATATCTACCTCATAAGGTTGTTGCTGGGACGAAATGTGATAGAGCATAATACAGTGCTTAGTAAAGTGTTTGGTACTTAGTAGCACGTGATAAAATTAGCTAGCATTAGTTTTATGAATGGATTTCAGGGAATTTGTGAACACCTGAGATTGTATGCATTGTTTCATGAGAATGTGTATCATTTTTTGGGGGGAGAGAATATATAGCTGTCATTAGAGTCTCAAAGGAGCCCATCACTTCCAAACAATAACAAAGACTGAAAACAGAAAATAAAAACAGAGTATAGATTAAGAAAGACTCCTAGACAAAGTTGTTAAATATTACTGTTTTTAAAAATAGAATTTATTTTTAAGGGCAGTTTTAGGTTTACAGCAAAATCGAGTGAAACGTACAGAGAATTCCCATGTGCTCTTTGCCCTGACACACTCACAGCCTTCTCCACCAACAACACCCCACACCAAAGTGATACATTTGTTGCAACCAATGAACCTACAATGACACATGATTATCACCCACAATCCATAGTTTATATAGAGTTCACTCCTGGTGTTGTACATTCTATGGGTTTGGACAAATTTATAATGACGTGTATCCACCACAATTGTATCATAAAGAGTAGTTTCATTGCCCTCGAAGTCCTCTATTCTCTGCCTATTCATCCCTCCCTCTCTCCTGACCCCTGGCCACCAATGATCTTTTTACAGTTTCCACAGTGTTATCTTTTCCAGAATGCCATATACTTGGAATCATACAGTATATAGGCTTGCAGATTGGCTTCTTTCACTTAGTAATAGGCATTTAAGCTTCCTCCATATCTTTCATGGCTTGGTAGCTCATTTCTTTTTGGCACTGAATAATACTCTAGTATCTGGATGTCCTACAGTTTATTTATCTACTCACCTACTGAAGGACATCTTTGCTTCCAAGTTTGGCATTTATGATTAAGATGCTATAAACATCCTTGTGCAGGTTTTTGTGTGGACATAAGTTTTCAACTCATTTGGGTAAACAGCAAGGAGTGCAATTGCTGGAACAGTTTTTTTCTCTTGTGTTTTATAACCTTTCCAATCGTCCTTTTCCCCCAAAACATTCCTGATACCACCCACCCTGCTCAAAGAAGTCTACTTTATTCTATCATCTCTCATCTTATCCCTCCTCATTGAGGAGCCAGGGCCACACCACTGTCCACAGCAGCCCACGGTCTCTACTAGGATCCAGTCTCTGTAAGGATTCTCCACTGAATCCTTTTCATCCTTTATTCTCCGCTGGACTCACTTTCTCCCCTGGATCCTATTCTCTGTAGTTCCAGATCTTTGCTAGGAGGCTGAGAAATAAATTCCTCCTAATGAGTTGATGGCTGGTATTGTTATTCTTACAGAGTATGATATTTGCATTTTAATAGCTCAGAATTTTCAAGGCAACACTTTAGATAGGGTGGGAAGGTTGGAGTGGAGATTTAGGCCACCTGGCCTACCAGTAATGGAGATATTTTTGGGTCTGGAGGCCTTTATGGACTGCTGAAATCCCACTTTATGATTGATTGTTTCCTCTGGCTTGAATAAGAACCACACCTGTGAATTTTCATCCTCCTTCAGCTACCAAGACTTTGTTAAGCCTCAGGAAAGTAATAAATTTACTTTACCTCAGTTATTCTTTCAGCAAAATGGGAATGGCTTTAGGTTTGCTACCTAAGCTTGATTCTTTTATTTTCCCTTTTGTTTAAGGCACCTGGAAGATGGAAAGTGCTAAGTGTTCTGAATTTAAGTACGAGAGTTAACTACAGAATATCACTGCATAATGATAGATCAGATTCTTCAGGAAATCCCTGTGGGAAAGTTAAATTTCCATTTATACAGTGAAAGTAATATTTATCTTGCCCCTTAATGTTATTTTGTAAAATCTACCTTAAAATAACACAAATCAGCAAAGCTTTCTTCTTTAGGAAGGACTTTTTAAAAGGAGTGAAAACATAGTTGTAACATTACTTTTTGTGTGGCATGTGAAAAGAAAATCCTGGAAACACATGTTTATTTTTTTCAGTTCCTGACCACTGTGTTTGGAAAAACTGCCAAGTGTGGCCTAAAACTTACAAATACAGTAACTTGCTTTGAAATTTGGACCCATAATGTCTCGGGCTGTTTTTTGTAGAAAATGAATTGTTATGTTAACTTTGACTTCTTCTGATCACTTTTTTCCCTGAAATCAGTTGCATGCAGATTAGCAGAACAGTTTCAATGAACGAATACACTAAATGTAACTGACAGTCCTTAATACACAAATACTGAACATGGGACATTATCAATTCTCCAAAGACATACTCTTTATGCTTTTATACAAGTGCTTAAGAAGAGTCTTTAAAAAAGGACATTGAAAACTTGCCAAACCTTCTTTGTATTTTGAAAGCCCACATCAAGACGGGGTAGTAAATAGTCGTTGAATATAGGAAAAAGGAAACTATTAGCATTGTTTTCTTTTAAAGATAAAAAGACAGTCCCAAGGAAAAGCTTCATAATCTTTGAAATATGAATATGTTGTTTAACCAGTTTGAAAGAAATGGTGACTTAAAATTTATGCATCTGTATAAATAGACATAATAGCTCCTTACCTGCTAATTAAAAAAAGGTACCTGGCTGTTTTATTGAGGGCATATTTCAGGACAATCATTTCTACTTCACGTCATTTGGCAAGTTGCAGGCAGAGTGAGATAAATGTTAGTTTTGAATTTTCAAAGCTAAGAGAATACACATATATTTTATATTCTTAGCTTTGAAAGAATATATGTAGTCTAAATACATCTGTGTTTGTTTTTCAAAATATACTAGTCAATCTTCAAACTTTTCATTGTCAGTTTCTCATTTTAATCCCATAGAAACTGGCCTAAGTATTAACATATTAAAAAGTTTTCATTCGATTTGCAGACAAATATCATTGCTGCACATTTTTGACCAGCATGATAACAGAAAAATATTTGTAAAATTCTCTGTGATCCAGCAACGGTATAATATGCTGAATTTCTAAAACTGGAGGGGCTGCTGATTTATGAATTTTCTTTGTGTAACAAGAACAAACTTTAAACAAGAATACTTTCAAGTTTCCTAAAGACTGTGATGTGTATTATCTTATTCAAGTTCAATACCTGCCCATAGAGCAGGTGTTATTATACCCTTTTTCCAAATGAGGAAAGAAGAGAGAGAAATTAGAGTGGAGGTAGAGATTCATCTTCTTTCTCTCCTCTCAAGTTCCTGCTGCCTTTAACTAGCAACAAACAAACAAGTGAAGAAACTCATATTTTTAAATCATCACTTCTATCCTCTCTTGGAAGAATTCAGAATTTGGAGGCTGCCCAGTCTCTTCATATTTTCGGGGCCTAATAATGGAAGTTAGAGGGATTTGTCTGATTGCTAATATGAGAAGTCCAATGCCCATTGGTCCACATACCTGTGATAGGGTTACCATGTTAAGGTATATTTCACAGGTGCTATTAAAATTTTTACATGCATATGGATCACCCAGGCAGCTTATGAAAATACTGATTCCAATTCAGTAGGTCTAGAGTGGGGCCTGAGTTTGTATTTCTAAGAAGCTTCCTGGGGCTGATGCAGCTAGTGCAAGGATCACACTTTGAGTAATGAGGTCCTAAACTGTCTTGCCTCCATTTCCTAGAGCTGTCCCTGCAGGACTATTGTGTGCTCCCCTTTTCACCTGCGTGGGAAAGGTCTATGACTTTGCAGGTCTTCTGCCTGCCATAAGTGAATGAGTTTAATTCAGGGGTTGGTGGGAGGGAAGATGTAGACTTCCCGCTTCGCCTTGCATAGAAGCAGCATTCTCCAGGCACTTTACCAGGAATAAAGTGAAAGTGTTGGAGCTCCTTCTACCCTCCTAGCCCATTTTGCAATTGGCTCAGAACTGAAAGAGAAGAGGATTGGGTTATGATGATCAGACTAGTAGTACATTTTTCAAGAATCTGTTTCTGTGTCCTCAGAGTTCACATCCTAAAGGAGAGAAACAAATAGTAAATAAATAAAGTATATGATTTATCACATGGGGTTTTGACTTTTTGATGGCGTGGTCAGGGCAAGTCTCAGTGAACAAGGAACAGCTGAAGATTCAGTAAGATGATGAGATCAAAAGAGACTAATTGAGTGACTGATGAAGAGCAGGTGATGAAAAATGTGCCTCGCTCTTCCCTCTGCACACCTGAAGGTGTGTTCAGGGTTGGGAAGAGTGTTTCCCTGTTGGTGGGAGCCGCTGTGTGCCACATCTCCTAAGTTATATCTTGGAAGTCCTATGACAGTTGGAAAATCTTCAACTGGGACTTTACCAGGTCCCCTGGCCTTTTAGCACCTATGTGATATGGGAGCTTTCCATAGGAGTCTGTCATCAATGACTGGTGAATATCCCCCTGAGGAAATCCACTCATTCCACCAAATAATTAAAAGGAATATGCATGAAGCTGTGCTGTTAAATCAGGAAAAGGCTTCCAGTTCCTTTATTGATCAACATTCTCCTGGGCTGCTTAGGTTCTCCAAGTGGAGAGAATGAGTTCTAGAGATTCATAGATGAGTAATCTGATGGGGTGCATAGCACAGTGCCTGGCATGAAGAATAATTATTTTTTGAATAAATAAAAGAGTGGACGATTGAATGCTAAATAGGCATTATCTAATGAGTGAGGCACACACGCTTCCTCTCTCATCCTGTGCCAGTCTAGCTATGGACATTGGGGAAACGTGGTGGTAGTGCTGCTGGGAAGTATGTGTTTGATTTAAATGAGTGGCATGCAGCCGTTGCTATGATCATCACTTAGCATCAGTTTATTAGTATGCAAACTTGGTCTTAAGTGCAGACTCTATTCCAGTTTTTTGTAATTATACAGTAAATTGGACTTATCACACTTACATGGGAGTTTCACAGAAGTCATCAACTAGTCACCAAAGAACTTATTCTGAGAACCACTGTAATAGCTATTTGTTTTAGGATTGACTCTTAGCTATTTGAATATGTCTTTCACTTTGTTTTCATTATAAATGTATTAAGCATATTTCTAGGTCAACATTAAAATAATCTACAACTAACTGAGCTAATTTGGCACTCTGACATATAATGTTCTAAAATGGATGTGCTCTGAATTTCTTGTTCCAGATTTGAGATGGTCAACTGAAATTCTGTTGACTCCCTGTCCAGTTTCTTCATCTGTAAACTGAGCATTGTGTTTTATTCCTACAGAGGAGGCTGTGACCATCAATTAGGTATTTGTTGTAAAGGCCTTTGATAGCTTGGAAGAATGACCTTTTATAAAAACAGGATACATTGTATTTATCCTTACAGTATTTTCTCGATTCTAATTATAACTCATTTTTTTTCCAACTGTAGAAGGAGAACGGAAAAGGGAAAATGTGAGTACAGAAAGTGCACTGATTTCCATCACAAAAAGAGATTCTATGAAGCTCTGGAGGAAAGTCACACCACAGCCTAGGCTGATCCTGGGTGGGCCTGGGGTTAAATTTAAATACTGCCTTGAAGTAAGACAGCAGGGACTCCTCCAGAGCACCTACTTCAGACTAAAAAGCAATAATCAACAGTTGGTGTGTGTTATTCTCTATTTGTAAACTTGGACATTCATAGGTTGCACAATTAGAGGAGGCTTCATAGATCTTCTACCTTAACCTCATCCTTTCACAGATGAGGAAATGCAGATTCAAAAAGTTTTGCCCCAAACTGCGCAGTGAATTGCTCTCCTGATCTCAGTCTCATGGTCTTTAGTTTGCACATGACCGGGTTGTAGGCTACTATAAGCATCATTTGCAAAAGACCTAATAAGACGGAGATGAATCCTAGTAAACCAAGCTGAGACTTGGGGACCAATTTCACTGGTATACAGACGTGACTTGTTTGATCTAAGCTTCTTTAAGTGAATTTCCATCTGTGTTATCAGTGCATAGGGTTCCTGTATCTCTCAGCGTTCTTGGGTTTCAGAAATTGGCTCTGGCTAACTTAAATACAAATAAATAAAAATAAATACATAAATAAATAAAGTAAGGATGTTATTGGAAAGATATGGTATAGCCCACAGAAGAAAAGAAGAGGTGTAACAATCAGGGCTCAGAAAGCTCTAGACCAGCATAGCTACAGGGATTCAAGTAGCAGAACCTAACGGAGAGTCTGCTCACAGCCCCAGAGGTGGGAAGAGCAGCTCCAATCATTGCTCCTACCTCTTGTCATCCCAAGAAATCTTCCTATTTCAGGGTCAGAGGATTTGACTAGTCTAGCTTGGGCAATGTGCCTGAACCTTGGCTAGGCATTAGATGGGTGGGTAGGAGTGAGTGGAACATTTTGGTGGAAAGATTGTTAAGACTGAATGCATAGGGAAGGGGTAGCTCTCAACAAGAAAAAAAGTTGAGTCATTGTTACCAAAAGAGGGAGGCATAGATTCAGGGCAACAGAAACAGACCTATGACCTGGAATCCATTTCATTACCATAGATAGGAAAAAATGCCGTGTGTACAAATTTTAACTTTGTAAAAGGACTTAAAAAATTTCAGATATTGGCATTCAGTCTTAGTTGATACTTTTCACTTGTTTGTTTCTCTAATTCCAAATACGTCTAGGTTCTCATATCCCATTCAAGTCAACTAGAGCAAATGTCATAATGGTAGTAAGGATTTTGTCCAGTTTGGTTATAAGTATTTATTCACTCAGTCAATTCATTTATTCAATATATGTTTACAACAGACTTTGAAAATATATGATTGAATTTCTGACACTGAATTGACAGGAGGGAGAGGCAGAGATTTTATTTTGACTAAAATATATTACACAACAGACTAAACTAGTGGCTTTTGAGCACTGCTGTAGCGTGGCCAGAAGTTCCCAGTGACCTTTGTCAGATAGTGGCTAGAGAGCTAACTAGTTTGGCTTCAGTTCCTCTGTGCCTCCACCTCTCCCCACCTGCTGTTCCCTATTTCTCACCCAATCCTCTCCATTTACTTCAACCAAAAGAGTTTCAATGCTGTTTGCTGGTATCTGAGCAAGATTTCCTTTTATGAAAAAAAGTTTGAAAATTACTAGACTCTGTATGTTACCGTTAAGTATTACTGTATTAGCTGTTAGCATACTTATTAGATTTATTAAACAAGAATCTTCTTAGTCCTAACCCCAAATAACAGGGAACATATCTACCTACACATGGAGAGCTTGTCTTCTTAATTAAGAGAAAAAACCAATTTGGACCTATCTGGAATTAACAAACAGAGAACGCTCACTGTGGATGAGGCTCTTTGGGGGAACAAGAAGACAGATAGAAAACAGCTTCTTAGCTGAACTTAGTTGAAAAGACAAAGCAAACACAGAAAATAATAAAAGATCAGCAGAAGAACTGATTTCAGTAGGCGGAACCCAATAGTTGTAAATTGGATCACCTTGTTTCCACCTAGAGGGATTTGAAGGAGAGAATTTGTGTATGATCAGCCCAGGCAGCGAAGGCCTTCTCCATGGTGGTGTATTCTGTTTGAGTTAAAAGTCCTATGAGTCTAGGGATTTAAAAAAATACATCAGAAAGTCCTTTTTTCTTATAAATTATTTCTGCATCTTTCAAATTATCCAAATTCCTAAGTGCCTTTTGGATTTTAGGGCAAATATGGAAACAATATTTAAAATAATCTAATATTTTCTCTCCTTTAATCCAATGTTGCTAGGTCTGAAGTGAAAAGCAAGTCACATAATTTTGTTTTTGTATATGGAGGATGAAATGTTTTTATTTGGACTACTAAGAAGAAATAATTAATGTTAAATCAATAAAAAGAGAAATTGCACAGAAAACTGGAGTTTTTGTAGCTACGAACTTTACTTTGAATTTGATGTCTGTCATTGCCTGCTGGGTGAAGTCTGACTCTCTGGTTTTCCATTATGTCTGTGTTTGAAGGCTTAGTTTTGTCCTTCCTACATTTAAAACATTCCTAAAGCCATTTTCCAGTGAAATCCCACCCAGTGAATTGACTCACATCAGAAGAATTCCAGAAATAAGAACAATCGTGCCCTTTCTGTCATTGATGTAATGGTGTTTTTCAGCATACTTTAATAGTCATGAGCGATATTTTGGCAGGCAACTGAAATAGCCCTAGATATCTGATTGCGTTACTCACTGCTACCTTCCAAGAGGTACCTCAGGGGAAGAGACAGTATTTTAGGAACATTCTTTATTTTTTAACTTGAGGATGTTATCTGTTAACAACATAGTAGATTAAAAAACATGAGAGCTTTTTTTTCAGAGTGTATCTGAGGAATACGACAACATGCATTTAACACACGAGGTTCCAAACAAACAGATTCCTTAAACAGACTGATATAAACATTTTGATAACTCCTGGGCCTGTCCTTTTAAGAGAGTTTTAAATTGTGGGATTATTAAAATGTTTATCATCTAAAGTGGCAGCATTGTCTTTCAGATTTACGTTTACAATTCTATACCTTCCTTTTACGTGAATTTTTTCTCGAAATGATTCCTTCCTAAAAATTAGACTAAAACTCCTAATTTTGTTCCCTTTCTGTATTAAACACAATTTGTAAAACTCCCCCTCTCTTTATTTTGCCTATTTTGGAGTTCTTTCTAGGGACTCTTTTTGACCTAGAATTTTCTTCTAGGTAATATGAAACAGTGAATATCTTAGGTTATAAGGACTTGTTATGTTCTGCGCAGTTTGCTTAGTTTCTCTACTCAGGTAAAAACCATCTTTTCTTGATCTGGCCGTTTTATAAGCTTCACACTTGTTTGGACCTGAGGTGGGTTTGTGTAAAAGCAGATTGTTTTAGTAAAGTAATCAGTGTCCCCTGTTCTACCTGCATGTCTGGGAGAAGTGTAAAGAGAGTCCCCAACAATTTGTTCAGAGGCAGAGTCTGTGAAACTACCAGTTTTTTTCCCGAAGGTCAATTTGACTTTTCTGTGGTTCTAACATTTTCTTCATTTATCTGGAAGTCAACTCGAGTCTTCTGGCCTCACTTTTTGTACTGGTTTTAGTTTAAAAAGTGTCTTTTCTGAAAGGAATTTTTTTCCCTTGGGGAAAAAAAGGCTTTATGTTATGATTATGCCTTAACTGCAATTGATTAAAACTGTAAATATTCCCATTTTTTTGTCAGTGTCTAAGCCAAAATATTCTATTTTTTTTTAATCAGCAATAAGAAATGGAAGTATTTACCCTAGAGAGGCAGTGAAGATCTGACCAAGACTTAAAAGATAGTACTCATCTGAATAGTAATTACCATCAGGAATGCTAACCTACCTGAAAATAATCCTTGTCTCCACCAAAAGCAAATTACAAGCTCACTTGTGGTGGGTCATTGTTAACTGTTTTTAATGGAGCATAGTGTTGCAAAGCAGAAGGCAGAAGCTCTGGAATCAGAACATTCTGGATCAAATCTTGCCCTGCCTCTGACTGACCGTGTGATACTGAAATAGTTATTTCATCTCCTAAAAAGCTCAGTTCCTCATCTATAATCTATTACAGTGATACCTACTTCATAGAGGGATTGAAGTGTTTAGCACAGTACCTGACTCAAATCAGAGTTCACTAAATGCCAGCTCTTATTATGACTACATTCAATTTATTCTGCATCATCATCTAAAGGTATTTCACTGTTTAAAAATCTTTTGTCACAAAGGTGTTTGGTCCAATTATCAACATCAGTTAAGAACATGGTGGCCAATGCCAACTAAATAGTTGGGTATATTAGGAGTTACCCATCAAATGACTTCTAAGTCCACAACTGGAAGTAGCTATAGTCTGAATGTCTGCGTCCCCTCAAATTTATGTTGAAATCCTAATGCAATAGTATTAGGAAGTAGGGCCTTTGAGAGGTGATTAGGTCATGAGAATGGAGCCCTCATGAATGGGGTCAGTGCCCTGACACAAGAGGCCCCCAGAGCTCTCTAGCCTCTTCCAACCTGTGAGAATACCGTAAGTCTGTGACGCAGAAGAAGGCCCTCACCCTACCATCCTAACGTCCTGGTCTCAGACTTCTAGCCTCCAGAACTGTGAGAAATAAGTTTTTCTTATTTATAAGCCACCCAGTCTATGGTATGTTGTTACAGCAGCCCAGATGAACCGACAGAAGTAATCACTATTAACATATTTACAAATTTCATTCCAATTTTTCCTATGGATATATTATATATTTATTGTTTAAGAAATGGACATTATAATGTGTATTTAGCTTTTAGTTTTCATTGTTATGTTGTGAGAACAGTTTCTTTAGATGGTCTTCAAAAACACAATTTTAAGTGACTGAATAATATTCTATTATACAAAATAATAGGACTGTAACATATTTCAATTTCTCTATTATTGAATAGATAGGTTGCTTGAAATATTATTCATTATGAATAACATTTCCATGAACATCTTTCTACATACATACTTAAAAGTTTAATAAATACATTCAAATATATGAATATTCTAAAGTAATTTGATATATTCTAAGTGCTTTCCAGAAAATTTGTAACAACTTACGTGCCTATCAGTATTGCTTCATAGATTTGTGAATCCCAAATACAGACTTTCTCATTTTGACCTGTTATTCCTTCATGATAAATGGGCACATTCTTACTAATTTCCCCCATAGTTAACACACACACACACAAAATCTGTCCTAAGTTATTATGACATGTAACTGTGTAGCTTGAATCACATTAAAGTTTCAACAGTTATAATTCATTTCTGAAGGGATTTTAAGTGGCAGCAGAGAAAGACAAGGGTTAAAAAGAATTATAGTATTGAATCTAAGAACTATATGGATTTAAAAATGGCTAATCATGACAAAGAATAGAAAAGCCAGGCTAAAGGTATTTGTATTTTCTGCCCTCATTTCAAAGGTGAAAGACAACCAGCAGGAGAGACTGGGTCACTATTATTTATCCAACTACTTGGTCCTTCATGTGGGGTATGTCTCCTTTGCTTCATTATTCACAATTATCTTTTCAGCCAAAGTATATTTATTGGATGTCAGGTTTAATGGCACGTGGCCAGTGGAATTTATGTGAGAGAAGTGCATCCCACATGTGGCCTGTGTCTAGGATTCAGTCATTCATTCTTTAAATATTTATTGAGGACCAACTGGGTGCTAGGCCCCAGTCTAAGCACATCAGTGAGACAAACAGATGAAAACTCTTGCCCTCTTGGAACTTATATTTTGGTGGGGGAAAACAATAACACAAGAAATCCATTATAATACATTTGGAAGGGATTAGTGCAATAGAGTGAAATAAGGCAGGGAAAAGGACAGCTTGGGGTGGGAGAGGAGGTTAACATTTTTAAATGGGTAGTCAGAAGAGCCTCCCTGACCAGATGACTTCCAACTTTGAAGCCAAACATGAGGGAGAGGAGGGAAGAAATGAGCCATGCAGATGCCTGGGGAAAGTATTTTCCAGTGTGTCTACCCCTGGGGGTTCAGGTATATTTGGTCTACTGGGAGATTGGCTCCACAAAAGTCTTGGTGAAGAGCGTCCAAGAAATCTGAGAGAAAACAGATCCTAAGAGAAGAAAGCTCTATACATTATGAGAGTGATCCATGAGCCACTGAAGATGGTGAGTAGGGGAAAGATCCTATACGGTGGTTTATATTTAAATAATGTTCTGGATATGTCTAGAAGGGAATTTGCTGCCCAAGTAACATTGAGTTAGCACTGAGTGTATCACAATAGGTAAGGACCTATCTCCTTTCCTCCACAAACACCAGAGCAGAAAGGGCTATGCCACTTAGGGTGCAGGGTGAGAAGCAGCAGCGGTCGCTATGGTACAAGATCCCGCCAGGAAACTTGGCTCCTAGGACTTGGCACTTGAACTGTGGATATTGGTGGGGTTTGTTGTGTCTCGTGGGATAAAGACCAACACCAGTGAAGAACTACTGTTCTGCATCAAGAGAGCTGGAGAAGCTAAATGTCAAGGTGGCAAGAATTGTAAGTTAGAGACAGAACATGGCAGAGCATGGTAGATATCGAACGAACGAAGTATACAAGAGAAATCTTTTGGGAACTCCCAGAAATATATGTGCATAGGAGGTTGAGGTCTGTAAGAGAAATTTATGTACGAAATTTATTTTAACATAATTTGTCTGCATAGGTAAACCTGTAGATTATTGGATAATTTCTTAGCATTTATTCAGTATTGAACCAAAGTTTTGGTGTAGGTACTTTTTCATTAATTTTTAAGTTCTTTAGCCCAACGATACTGAAGACCAGCTCAACAAGGTGGCAACAAGAAAATCAACAGTAAAAGCCAGTACTAATCTCTGTCACAGGGAAGTGTGACCAACACCACAAATCTGTAATTTAGCAAACTCACCTAGAAAAACTGAACATGAATGACCACAACTCTTATAACTGTTATTTTGATCTGGTCATTTCAAGGCCAGGTCAGCAAGAGAGACTTAGGTCAGAGATAAAGGATTTGATTATTTACAACTCAGCAAGCAGCATGAGCATCAGCATGTTTGGTACCCTAAATCCTCCATTCTTACTGAGTGACACTAAGAGACTAGGTGACACTCGCATATGCAGTTAAGTTGTCTTACAGAACAGGAATCCTGAGCCTACAGAACCTGAAAGTTTCACATTGGGCAAGCAGCTTGCTGGCTCTCTGCTCGAGAGTGAGATGCTAGCTCTATCTTCCATGACTGTTCACTGTACAAATATCCTTGCACAGATAGTCTGGAACAAAAGAAGTCAATGCTTCTGCTTGCAAGATATGCAGAAAATGAGAGAGCTATGCAGAATTGTCTCCCAACAGCATTCGCAACTGGGTTTTAAGGAAATAAGCCAAAAAGTGAACAAAACTAACACCTTCTGCTTTTTGAGACTACATCTTGCCTGGAAGAAATTCTGCCACAACTAATAAATTCTCAGATTGCCATGACCTTCAGACTGTTAGCCACATCTTCTGGGGCAATGTGGCCTTTTCTTTTGTGCTATTGAGGGACAGCCCCTGTGGGCGTGTATCTCCAGTGTTCTTTAGCCACAGTTACTGTAGGCGACCATCTTGTAAAGAGTGGCCCCTCATTCATTATTTTCTTTCATGTATTCCATCTCGTGTTCTGCAGGACCAATGGCATTTGGTCCTAAATGGGCAGATCTAGCTCCTGGTTACCTAGTGTCCTGGGGTAGAGTCTGAGATGGAGAAGAGATTGCTGGAAAGGAAGTCTGACACAATGGCCAAATAATAAACCATAACTCCATTAAGTCCTATTTTCATATTGAATAGGCAATGAAATTGTATTACCTGTCTCTTAGAATGGAAAGAAAAATCAATATGTGCTGTTGCATCATGTAATGAATGTCCTTCTCTATCCTTCCTGCTGTTGCTACCTCTAACATTTTACATTAGATAAGAAACATTGCAAAATGTGGGATGGGCCTGGGCCTTCAGAAGGTGATTTCTCATATCAGTCAGTGAATATAGTTTTTAAAACAGCATTCGTCATGAGGCT
The DNA here is from genome assembly GCF_021613505.1 of Equus quagga. Taxonomy (NCBI): domain Eukaryota; kingdom Metazoa; phylum Chordata; class Mammalia; order Perissodactyla; family Equidae; genus Equus; species Equus quagga. The sequence goes on from NC_060270.1 coordinate 88,030,457, forward strand.
AAAAGAAATGCATTTTCAGGATAGAGTAAAGCAACATTACATTATTGAACAAACATTTCTTCTTCCACCTCCTAGGCTGTCTGGGAATTGTAGTCAAGTGTGTATTGTACAATAGAAACTAGAGTCCTAGACCTGGAATTCACTTCAGCTCTGCAAAAATTAGTTATGGGATCCCGATTAAGCCACTTAACATCTCAGACTCTCAGATGTTGATATTTCAAATGTGGAGAATAATCTATGTTCTATTCTCCTCACAGGTTCATAATGATTATTAAAACAATGGCAATATTTAAAATAAATTAGAATCTTTTCATAATATTGACAGTGAGGAACAGGATTAATGTTTCCTTGAGTTTTAGTTTTTTGCAACATGAGGAGCATAATATTATTGATAAAAAGACAAAATCCATGTAAGAATGAGTGACATTCTAGAACATCTTATTGCACAATCCCCAAATATAACCAAGTGGTGATTAAGCAGTTTATTCAAGTTTCCTGGAATATCCTCTGCACTCTATTTATCTCAACCTTCTGGGATAGCATTACCCACAATTTATGACTCTAATCATAATACTAATGTTTTCTCTTTTTGACAATTGGGAAAATTTAATAGGAATCAACAAACATCCTTGGAAAAGGGCTTTTGTCTCTACATATGACCAGAGCAATCCATGGAAACCATGACCTTCAAAGCAACCTACAATATCTGCTTTTGTTTTAAATTTAAAAATAAAACACAGATCCACAGTGATTCCATAGATTTTAGCCACCAGCACTGGGAATCGACACACACACAAGTACTGACTTTTTTTTTAAGTAATTCACTCACCACTAACTTTTGCAAGTTCTCATCTTGAAACTATGATGGCTGACACAGAAATATTTCTAGGATCAAAACTGAAAGCAGGTAGATGCCGTGGTTGTGTAGCTAAGAATATCTTATCTGCTAGAATTGAATACATCTTGAGGTTGCTGAGATTTGGCTCATTGAACAACTGGGTGAAATACATATCATAGTTCAGATATGACTGCACACTTGGAATCTCTTTTAGCAACTGAATAGGTGCTCTGTGTGTGTGTGTGTGTGTGTGTGTGTGTGTGTGTTTGTAGGAGGGCTACCCATCACGGTTCCTTTAAGACTCAGGTGTTAGTTCTTTCCTCAGATACCAAGAACCAGTGGTCTCACTGGAGCGGTATTGGCTAAATGGGAGAGAACAAAGGAGAATTATATAGAAAGTAAAAGGAAGCTGAGTGAAGGACTTAGGTTGAGTCCTGTTTCCTGGATAAACCTAGGTCAGTCAAAAGTGTTCCAGAAGATCTGCTTGCTAATACCCAACTTGGGCAGGTCTGAGTCACACTTCTGGGCATTATTTAATGCCTAGACTAAGCATTTTTGAGGTCACCAACTTTCCTGAGCAATGCAAACTCATGATGGTATATGTGGATGGTTTAAATCGGTGGTTCTCAAATTGTAGCAGGCATCAGAATCATCTGGAGAACTCTTGAAACACAAATTGCTTGGCCCTATCCCAAGAGTTTCTGTTCAGAAGGTCAAGGGCAGAACCTAAGAGTTTGCATTTTTAACAAGATCCCTGGTGCTGCAGGTAATGCTGGCCAGGGGCCCACACTTTGTGACCCACTGAAACTACCCTATTTCCACACGTGTTTTAGAATAATCCAACCAAGCTACATATTCAACTCACGATGAGTGAGTTCCCTCCCTGCTTCTCCACCTCCCCAAATAATAAATGGGCACGGAGTCGAGTAGGGCTTTTGAAAGTGCTCGGTGGAGAGTCATGAAAATTAAGCCCATGCTCAGAGGGGCTACTCTTTACTTGAGAAACTGGCTTGTTCATTTTGAAATGAGATAAATTCTAGTGCTTGTGGCAGAGACTGTGAAATACAAGGTCCTTTAATGACAAAAATGATGATGACTCACCCCCAGATGCTCATCTTCACTTTTAAGTGTATCATATCGAGTTGGGTAGACTCAGGGAAGGAGTTAAGGAGGATACTGCAGGATAAAGTCGAAGGCCCAAATGCCAGGCAGCTGTGTATTCCCTCTCAGTCTGCAATGGACTCTGGAAATTTTTATTCAATCATTTACTCATCCAATCATATATCAAGTAGCTGCTGAGTGCCTACTCCATGCTGGGCATTGACCTAGATGCAGGGATCACAACTGGTAACAAGATAGACGTGGTTCTGCTTTCCTGGGGCTTATCTCTTAGTGTGGGTGGGATAAGAGGGAGGGAGAGAAGGAGGAAGAGGGAAAAAGAGAGAGAGAGAGAGAGAGAGATGGACAGAGAGAGGAAGAAAGAGAAACAGAACGTGAGCAAATAAACAAATAATCCAGAAAAATATCACATAGCAATAAGTGAAATGCAGAGAAATAAAACAGTGATTTGATATTAAGCGACAGGTTACAGAGTGACTATTTTGGATTGGGTGGTTGAGGAAGGGCATTCTGAGATGATATATAAGCTGTGATTTGAATAACAAGAAAGAGCCAGATATGTGAAAGACCAAGGGTGATGAACCTTCCCCAAGCAGAGGGAGCAGTTAGTGCAAAAGTCAAGGTGGGAGTGAGCTTGGTAAGTTCAAGAAATGAAAGATCAGCGTGGCTGGAGCATGGTGGGTCAGAGAGTGAGTGATACCAAATGAGGCTGAAGGACAGGCAGGGGCTACTCGAGAGTCATTGACGAGATTTAATCATAAGTGTGATAGAAGAAGCCATTGGCTAGTAGTAATCTGATGTTACTGGTGTTATAAAGCTGCAGTGGTCAAAACATCCTAGAAGACAGTGGACAAAGTAGAAGCAGGGGACTAGTTGGGAATCTATGACAGTAGTACCGGGGAAAGAAGATGGTGGCACCGACCAGGTGTTGTGAGTTGGAAAATAGACAGATTCTGGAGAAATATGGTTTCAATAAGCATTGCTGATTCTTTGAATATGTGTGTAGGGATATTCACCAGGGAAACAGAGGCACCAAGAATTATTTCCCAGGTCCTTGCTATTCAATAATGTGATTAAAGGATCAGCAGCATCCCATCATTTGGAGCTTGTGACAAATGCAGAGTCATATGCTATAATTCAGACCTACTGAATTAGAAGACCCCCAGGTGATCCATATACACATTAAAGTTTGAGAAGCCCTGTGCTAGACTATCATCTTGATCTCCAGGGAGAATAGTGCTACTTATCCAGATGGAGAACCCTGAGGCAGGAGTCCGTTAGGGTGGGGGGAGGGAATCAAAATTTCTCTTTTACTCATGTGAATTTTGAAACATTTATTTGACATGCAAATGCAGGCTTCAAGTAACAGTTGGTTATGAGTCTGGATTTCTGGGGATAGTCAAGGCATGAGATAAAGATCTGTGATTCATTAGCGTTTGGATGATGCTCACTAGCCAATGAAGGAATGGATGAGCTCACTAATGAGAGGGTGTAGATAGAGAAGAAGGCTAGGAATGAGCAGGGCACTACAAAGATTAGAAACCTATTGACAAAGGATCAGTGAAAGAGACTGAACAGAGGAAAGCTATGAAAGTGTGGTGTCGTGGAAGCCAAGAGAAGAAAGTGTTTCAAGAAAAAGAGAGCAGTCACCGTGCTGAATGGTGCTGAGAGGATGAGCAAGAGAACAGAGAAAAGAGCATTGGATTTGGCATATGAAGATCAGTAGTGACTTTGGCCAGAGCAGTATCAAAATGGTGGGAATGGATCACTTTTAGAGTACACAGAGGAGAGAATTTGAGATGTGTGAGTGAGAGACAGTGTTGACAGATGACTTTTTCAAGCTTCTAGGAGATAATATTGTTTTGTTCATTCATACTTTGTTCATTTGTGCTCAGAAACCAATGATCACTCTTGATTTCTCCTTCTGTCATAGCCAAATTCCTCTCTGTCCTTCCAGATACTTGCAGTACAAAGTATATCAGATCCTAGCCATTGCCTTCAAGAGACTCATAATCTAGTGAGAGAGAGATGCACAGAAATAATACAATACTCTGACAACTCTGTATTAGAATTATAGAGTTTTATGGGTTAGGCACATTGCATGTAGTATTTGATTTCATTATTACCACATTCCTTTGAGGTTATCCTAATTTTACTGATGGGAAAATGGAAGTTCAAAGAGGTCCAGGACTTGTTTTAGTGCCAGAACTAGTAAATGGTGAAGCTGAAATTTGCACCCAGGTCTGCTGACCCCAGTGCTATATTCTTTGCAACACCGTGTTACTTTGCATGGTGGAAGAGGGAACAAACACCAATTATGCTTAGCAAAACTGGGCGTGATTCTTCATAAACTGCAAAATAAGGATTCTTTACTGTATTAATACAGTAGAGTTGTATCTTGTGCAGTTTTTAGGAGCAAAATTCCAAATGAAATTTTAGGCAAAAATTATCCTAAAAATTCCGTTGTATCTCTCATACGTCCCTGGGAAATTCTCGCACTATGAGAGCTACTTAGGAATTGAGATCGGCTGAAGAAATGTCTGATTGAGCTTCCCTTCTCACTCAGGGAGGCACAGTCATTGAAGGGACTCCCCTGTAATACTGTTGCTTTTGTTTGCTGTGTACATATGGTTTTATTAACAAAGTTACATTCACATAGTATGCAAATCTAGTAACAGTTAATATTAACTGAAAACGCACTATGTATGGTCAGTGTTCTGGGAACATTACATGCATGGTCTTATTAAAAATTTAATCCTCACACTAACTATATGAGGTGGATATTTTTATCCCTATTTTGTTGATGGGAAGACTTTGTCTAAAGTCACAGAGCTAGTAAATTGGAGAATTGCTTTCCCAACCCCAAATGACTCTGAGGTGAGTACACCTTCCACTGTGCGCATGGTCTCCCTGGCTTGCAAGCTTCTGTGCCAGCCAAGCAGATCCTTCCTGTTAGTCAACTCACAGGGCTCCTAACCATGTGGCCTGCTCATTCCTCACCAGTGGGAGCGGTAGCTTCCCCCTTCATCTCCATCTCACTCTTTCACTCCATTCTTTACTAGGGCTCCCTAAGGCTCACTTTCCTTCTTAAGTCCCTGCTGGAGCTCATTAGTATCTATGGATCGACTAGAGAATTTGCATAACTGAGTCTGTAAGTAGGAAACAAGCTCGTTCTGAAGTCAGAAACCATTTAGGACCATGTGACCAGATTTAATGTAAACACAATAAACACATTCTTGTCAAAGTAAAAATTAGTTCTTTGCCTTTCAAAGTTGTCAGAACAACTGTTTTAAAAGTTTGGATGTTGGCAAGTATCATCTAAAAGGCTCACTAAAAATACTGCCTAGCTCACTTCAGATATAATTTGATATTTTTATTAACAAAAGCCCCCTTTTAAAGATTATGAACAACTTTTGTTTGTCCAGTCCTCTTCAGTGGCTCTCTGGATAGTGCCCTGTTGCTGTCGCTAGCTAACGAACATTTGCCCTAGTGTCTGCTTGGATAATGCAAACCTGAATTTTAGGGTTTTACCTAGGGATTTTTTTTTCCCAACCCTCGTTGACTCTGCCCTGGCTTTGAATGTTAAGTCTCTGTCTCTGGAAAACGCCCTGAGTATTGTGAGCAACCATTGTCTTCCAAATATCCCTCTTGGTGGAAAAGAACAGCCTGTGATGTGACTTAATTCACTTCTTTCAAGACCAAAGTAGAAGACACAAGGGAATCCATGGTGAGGAATGAAATCAGACATTGGTGGACTGTCTGGAGTGACTTATGCATCTTCATTTGTTTACTCTTTTGTATTTGAAGCTGGAAGAAGGCAGTGATGACAATTATATATGAGTGTTCATCTAGTGAGGTTTGGCTTGGAAATTAATTCTGAGACATTGTTTCAGACCAGATAGGCTAGGGAATGTTGTAGCAACAAACAACACCAAAATCTCCATGGTTAACCAGAATAGTGCTATTTTTAGTCATGCAAACCTTCTGCTGGCCTAGGCATCTCTCCAGGGGTTCTCCACGTGGGGACCAAACATTCCAGGCCACTTCTATCTCACAGCAATTTTCTCAACATGGGGCTTCAGGGTTTCTCTAAGCAGAGACAGAGAGTGTTAAGAATTATGCATTGCCTCTTAAGTATTTCCTCCCCAAAGTGACCTCCGTGTCCAAATCCATTGGCTAGAATTAGTCATTGTCCCACTCAACTGCAAAAGGGGCTTAGAAACGTAGTCTTCTGTGTGTCCAGGAAGGGTCGGAAAACCAAGGTGGGCATCAGCAAGGTCTATTACAAACACCTTTGGAAAATGTTTTGAGTCTCGTGTTTGACATTCAGATGGCTGGGGTACGAAAGGAATGGCCTTACGTGGAAGAGTGTGTAGGCAGAAGGGTGAAAAATTTGTCCCATCTCGAAGACGCCCACACTGTCATTACGCACAAGCCTGGATGACGAACTTCCAAAATTTTTCTTGTATGCCATCTTGGCACAGAGACCATTAAAGAAAAACAGACTAATCTCCTTGTAGCCATGAGTAAATACATACACTTTTACAAGATATTTTATAAGGTAGCCAAAGACTTTGAATTGAGGGCTTAGATCTAGCTCTGCCTAGGTAGAAAATAGGCAAGTGTGGATTTATATATTTTTAATTCTGTTTCTTCTGAGGTTCATTGTAGGAATTAAAAATTAAAATGGAGTCCAGGCAACAATGATGAGTCAGAAAGGGTATGTGGCAAGTTCAGGCACATAGGCAAGGGATCAACTATAAAGCTGCGAGCTTTCTTGGAGGGGCAGGAATGGGATCTTTCATTTAACACATCTTCTTAGTTTGTTATCCTGGGAGCGGTTTGATACCAGCCTCTCGTTATGGGAATAGTGATCATGCCCCACTACCTTACAAACATCATAGATGTGTGCATACAGTCTCACCTCTAAAATTTCAAGGTAATAGAAAGTAATCTAATTACGTGGATAATTAAAAACAACAAAAGTGCAAGTTTAAAACTTGTACTTTTATGACTGCAAAGCAGGCTATCAAAATGACAGGGTGTCTGGATGTGATCGTTGCACGCACTCAGATTAAATGAGTGCATTAGTTGATTGTTTCTGGTATGAAGATAAGCAGAGAAAAGTATAATAATGCTGGCATTTAAGTGGACCTAATTAGGCTTCAAGTTTAACACTCCATTAAGATGAATGGGAAAGGGTCACCCCCTGTTCAAGCTGTGGCATTGTCTTAGTGTGTCTGGATTTTGCCTCTGAAGACAACAGTCTGTCAGCATGCATTCTCACAGTCACCCCTGTAAAGCAGACTGGAAATTTAATTCTTTTAAAATTAAATCTCAGGTTCTGGAGGCCACAGTAAAATCCATGGGGAGGTCTTAAATCTTCAAGTTCTGCAGCTGTGTTAGTCATAAACAACAACAATAATAATGATAATACTTTCCCTTGTCTATAAGAACTGTCAAGCATAGACTTCAGTGTTTCCTGAATATAATCTGGTGAAACTAACAACCTCAAGTTTACCATGGAAGGATCCTGTCCAGAGAAAGGGTGAGTGACTTGGGTAAAGTTACAGAGCACATCACTGGTAAAGACAGAAATAACATGGAGGGACTAGTCAGTTTTTGTTGCAATAGTCTGTCATCCATCAAGGAAAGGGAGTAAGGAATAATGATCTCATCTATTAAACTGAGTGCACAAGCATTTGAAAGAAAACTCAGGAATCAAAGGGCAGCACGGCACAGCAGACATGTTTATAGGGAGATGACTGGGGGAAATCCTGCCATTCTGCCATATGGAAATTTGGCTCAGTAGTGTGTGAGTAGGAGAAAAGTTTAGTCATGACAAGGGCCAAGGTGCATGGATGTGGTCTGAAAGTTATGAGACTCTGGAATCACATTTGTAATCGTCACCCAAACAACCACAGGATCACCCTATGCCCTTCAGTGACGGGATTCAGAAACTAGATGTCTGGAGAACGCCTAAGGAGAAGACACATGTGGCTTGAATCGAGTGGTTGGGTAATGGTTGCTGTGATTTTCTGATTCTTTGGAGGGTAGTATGACTGCATCTCCAATTGCAGTCTGAGGACTGGTAACTTCTAATTCTGGTTATGCTCTAGACTTGCTGCATGTCATAGGGCCAATAATTTTATCTTGTTAAATTTCAGTTGCTTATTTTTTAAAATGAATAAGATGAAATACGGCCTGCTTATCAAAATTCTAGGTTTTGTTATTCGGTAAGATTGTGGAAAGGAAGTTTTAGTGTACCACTGGTGCCTAGATTTTAGGCCCATTATAATGTCCATTTCTTTTCTAAACATGAAACTTTTATGTATCTTGCAACTGTTTAAATGGATCCAATTATAATAAAATAGTGGCAGCATTTATATTAAAAAGAAACCATCTATGGAATCATTGATCTTAGAATTTTGTAGTCAGATGGAAGGAAAAGTGGTTTTCTGAGCCAACTGCTTATCAAATGCTGAGATTCAATATTCCAGATCCTTGACTCATGAAATGCTGTAGCTTGAACATCTCTAATAATGGAGAGTTACGAATGGGATGTCCTTTCCTAGTGCTGATCATCTTGGGTTATTCCTTCTACTATTTCTGTTTGTCTGTAATATTCTATACCAATTGATACTAATCTTTACTCTGAGAATACAACGTCTGTTCCCTCTGCTGTTTGATAGCCTTTGGATATCTGAAGCAAGTGATCATGTTAATTCCTCGGATTTCTTTTTTTCATTCATTTTAGGGTGTATAGGAGTTTTCAGAAACTTCATCACTTCTAGATTTCCCTCAAGCTTTAGTACTACATGAGGATTCAATGTAGCTTATAAATGTCCCATGTCATATCATTAATATTTGATTATTCCCAGTAATTGAGAAGAACTGAGTTGGCATTTGGAATGTATTTTAAGTTATTTTTGTTTTAGGAAATAAACATGTTTGAGTTTGTTCTATAAATGTTTATATATAAAATGTTTGAGTTTATCCTAATTAGTTTTAAAATTTATTTGAAGCTTGCTTTACCCCAGAATTAGTCATTTAACACCATTTACAATAATATATTGACAAGATAAAAAACACGGAAATGGCAAAAGGAAATAAAATGTAGAGAAGTAAGACAGAACTGGAATAAAGTTCACTATATAAAATACATTGGTAAGGTTATTATATACTTATTTGTGGTGGGTCCAAATTTGATTTTGAACTTGCTGGCAGCCAATTCAGAGACAGAGAGAAATATGATCAGTTACGTGACTAGTAGCATCTAAAATATTTAAAAAGACAATTTGAAGAAACTCAATGATTCCTCATGCTGAGTCTTGAGAGCATTTTCTCCCGAGTTCTCATAAGGAGGCTCTGTATGATGAAATAAGAATATCTGCAACAACGTTCATATAGTGAATTCCATGACAGATTTCACAGGATTTTCCCACGATAAAAATGATCAAATTCCCAAGTACAAGTGCCTGGTACCTAGTAAGAGCTTGTTCCAGGTTGGATTGTGTTCCCCCAAAAGATGTTGAACTCTTAGTCCCTAACACTCCCACCTGTGAGTGTTACTTTATTTGGCAATAGGGTCTTTGCAGATGTAATTAGTTAAGATGAGGTCATACTGAATTAGGGTGGACCATAATCCAATATGACTGGTGTCTTTACAAAAAGAGGAGAAGAGACACAGACACAGAGTGAAGATGGCCATGTAAAGACAGAGGCAAAGACTGGAGTTGTGCTGCCACATGCCAAGGAATGCCTAGGGCTCTTAGAAGCTGGAAGCAACAAGGAAGCATCTTCTCCCAGAGGTGTCAGAGGGAGTACGGCCCTGCCCACACGTTGATTTTCCCTCTAGGTTCCAGAACTGTGAGAGAATACATTTCTGTTGTTTTAAGCCACTCAATTTGTGATACATTGCTACAGCAGCCTTAGGAAACTAATACAGTGCTCAATGAATATTTTTTAAATGTATGGGTAAATTGGACCCATTGATTGGTGGGAAAAGGTTGCTCAGATATTTAGAGACACTGCTGAGATCAACAAAGAGAAAAATGGACATAATCCTACTAGATATATTCATATCAATTTCTATTCTTACTGAAGTCAGTATCGAAGATTTACTTATTGTGAGGTTTATATTAACAACCCATGATCAGGAGATTTAGTGTGTACATTTGGTCACTTCCATGAGCCATTTTATTTCCCACGACATACAGCTCTTCTTAGAGCTTTGTGCTCTATCCAGCCTATAGCAGGAATTCAATAAATGTCTATAGGAATAAGATATATGGTAAAATTGTTATTACACGACTAATAATGAGGGTAGGGGAAGGTCCTGTCTCCAATGCCATTATTAGAAAAGGGACATAGTACACATATATTTTAATTAGCTCTGTCAGAGGCATCCTGTTATCTTCCCTTGTGAATTTTACCATGTATGGGCGTTCCTGTTTCTTTTTTATTACTCCTTTTCTCAAAACACATACCCATGACTTCAATCCCTATCATCTCCAGCTATCTTCAAGAAATCAGATAAATCAATGACTCCCTAAGCATTGAGAAGAAAAGGAAATGAAAAATGAGCCAAGAGAAAAAGCAATGTTCTGATTCTGGTTGGAATACAGGCTACCAAAGTTGTTGCAAGGCCAGTTTCAGTCTCTTGAGTACTGGCCGCCTCTCCTACTCCATGCCCAGGCAGTCAAATGTTATGACAAGATAAAGCAAGCAACTAATGGGTCATATGCCTACCACAAAATAAAAAAATCACCAAACACAGATGGATATGATGCATGATGAGCTAGTTTGGGGGAAAAAAAAAACCACGTTCTTTTCAATAATCTAATACATTATTGGAAATGATAAAGGTTTTGAGAATCATTGACTCCCTATGGATAATGATATCTTCAACTTAAAAAGCACAGGGGAAAAAAAAAAAAAACCCAAAACGTGGTGGGCAACCTCTAGCGGACCCACGGAAATATGGAGTGCCTGAATGCTCACGTGTTTTCAAAAAGTTCTGTTCTATTCGTCTTTCCCAGGTTTATCCCACCGGCATTTCCACCCCTGTCAGAAATATAATGGAGCACAGTCTCGGAGCTGCCCAACGCCTGTAACATTCACAGGTTCTCTCTCTCCCCCAAATTTGAGCGGAGGCACTTTCCCTTTCTAAAGAGCAGCATCTGGCCTCTTCGTGCGCTCATTTGCATGCCAATACTGGATTGCTCTCCCAGCGCACAGCTATTTAATAGTGGTGCTGGTGTCCGAGCTCTGGGAACAAACCAAATGGTTTGGGTGTGCTTTTGTGTGCAGTGCCGGTCGTTGCTACAGTGTGCTTATTAAGAATAGTACACATTCATTATAACAAGATTGCTCTTTTGCTCAGGGGCCATCACAGCGCATTCTGTAAATGAATTAACAGTAGCATGCATTTGTGTATTCCGGGCCCAGAAGATGCATTTGTTTATTAAATAAATCCGCGACACAGAAAGTATAGTTGAAAAAAATCTAGAAAATAATCAGAGTGCGCATGTACAGTAGCTATTTGTTTTGTTTTGTTTTGAAACCTCAACGTCTTGGCGAGTATTCCTCCTTTGTTTCTTTTAAACAACCAGAGATTACAGGCCACACCATAGACCAACAGCCTACAAAAATTGATGTTAAAAAAAAAAAAAGGAACCAAATTTAAGCTACAGAAGTACAAAACATTTCCAGAGGTGGTATTGTAAATAACCCCATAACTTTAAAATGATTTAATATTATGATTCCTTTGTTTTTCTTTAAATTCTTTTATTTTTTCTTAAAATCGTTTGTCTCTAAACATCACTATTATTTTTTTAACTTAATTTTTAAAAAAAAATTTCGCTAAAATGTAGCTTGCATCACATATATAATTTTCCACACCGAACTTTGTTTTCTTTTGAAATACAAACTCTGCTTTGGGGCACTTCAGCTAATATCGGTCCGTTTATTTCCAACCTTTTGGCCCAGGTAGAACCAGTATAAGTATATTAATAAACGTGAGTCAGTCTGTTGGATTTTATCCGGGTTAACTAATGATTTTGTAAAGCCCAATGGCAGTTCACAATTGCACTGAGAACGCAGAATATGTTTTTAGATGTGTTTATTCTCTATTTCTCTCCATGTATATTTTGTATCTTACTGTCTTTAATATGTAATCTACTATGTTGTACACTTAAAGCATAATGGAAAGAACATGGAAATATTTTAAAATATGAAATGCTAAGAGTGTAAAGCCACAGCAGGGATAGTGGGAAACCTATTAAAATGAACAGAGGAAACAAGGAAAGAAGAAACAATCATATTCCCAGATTTTGAAATTCTTATGTTATTAAGAGAACGAATGTCTTTTAAAAAGATAAATTGATTTTGTATTTGATTTCTTGAAATCTTTCTGTAAAATCCACTAAGTGAAAAGTTCACTAAGGGAAATTTGCCAAAATATTTTAAAAGGGAAAGCGTGGTAGAATGAGCAGATTAGGACTTCATAGATTTTTAGGTCAGCAAAAGATCTATGACTATTAAAAAATACCCAGCTAATTAGTACATTTGCAATATAAAAAAATGTTTTGTAAGAAACATGGCAGGACTTATAAAACATATTCCACACACAGCAAAAATACATAGCTGATTGAAGAAGGATTACACTTTTCTCCCACATGGAGTCTTAAATACTTAGCATTTTGTCCTTAAAGAAGTAATATTCAGCTCTGCTATTTATTGGGGGGTTGGGGGGGGACAACCTACCATTGTAACAACTGATTTGATAATTATGTAAGGGAGAAGAAAATCTTTGCAACCCGATTTCTTTTCTTTCATCTCTTTCTCTGTCTCTTTTTTGGTAAAAAGCGCTATTTTCCAGAGCATTTTATTTATTCCACTGCAGCTTTTAGAGAGTCCAGCCAATCAGAAAGTCTGTAAGGGCCCAGGCCCAGACTCAGTGCTGAGCTCCAAATGCGATTCCAGTCCTGACAGGGGGATTATAGGAAACAGATGACTTACGCTTCTAATTTGTGGCCTTAAATTGCAAACAGAATTTCAGGAGTCGAGCAGAGTAATAAATGGCAATAGAAAAAGCCACACACAGCCAAATCAGTATGTGGTGGTTGTAGGTTAAACTAAATGGGAAGAGACAGGTTATGATGGTTCAGTGTATTACAGAGAAGAAAGTCTTAAATTACCAGTGCTGAGAGGTATTGCTCCACAGCAGACAGCATTGCATTGTGCAGCCTACAGATATCCCAAGCAGAACAATAAAAACGCAGGTTTAACATAGAACCTGTTGCTGGAGGAATCATTTTTTTTTCCCCTCTTTTAGAAATGGAAGCCGTGTTTTATGTTTGTTTTGACCTCTGCTGTACGCTTGGCCCCTTAACATCTGTTTTCTACCGTTGCTGTTTTTCACACCAAATTAAATGTCGAGGAGTCAGATAAAATAAGTTCAAAATATGTCCAAATTATTTTTGTTGACTTCCAACAAATGTCTCAGTAACTCTTTTCACACGGAACGATACCATTTAAATGCCAACGTAGAAAATTATTTTCCTTTCAACATTTTAAGAGCCAAAGAAAGGAATTTCGAGGTGTACTTAAACTCGGGAAATATTGCATTGGCATTTTTGCTAACTTGTATGACTGTTGCAGACTTGCTGTAAGGCTATTTTGTCATATAAAGTTATATGCATTTGTTTGATAAAAATTCCAGGAAAATTGTTTAACAGCAGCATATAAAAGAGCCATTATTCAGAGCTGCTCAACACCACAAACATCAGAACAAACAAAAGAGATCCAAAGTGTATCATGTGGAGACCAATATGTATTTGTTTTCCTTCATAATCTCTAGATGTGTGTATTTTTGTGTGCGTGTGTGTAGGACTAAAAGTTACGGAGACAATTATACAAATTTTCACTGTCATCAGAAGTCTGGCTGTCATAAGTCTGTAGTATGAAAATAAAAAAACGGCATCACGTTTTCAACTTCTAATTCAATAAATATTTTAATAAGAGAAAACTATTTTTCTTTGAAAAGAATACCATCTTCTTTTAAGATCCGATATATCTGTATATTGGAATTTGACAACTAATTCATGATAAAGATTGATTCAAAAATAATTACCCCATCCTATATTATTTATTGCCAATATATCAAAATAATGCGTTCCTAGTGCATGACATTAACAGGGCTTGCTTTAATCCACAATGCTGTGCTTGAAGTGGGGCCAACTCGAGTCCATAGTTTTTCTTCCACTTTCCTTATGAACAGGAAATCTACCACACTACAATTCAGATTGCCTAACTACTGTATTAACTTTAAACTTGAACCTTTTGTTTCATATGCTGAAGAAACGCTGTTATCTGTTGGGTAACCTGGGGAAAATTAAACTCTTTGCATTGTACTATTAAGCAAGTCTGTTGATAATCATTGAAGATGACTGACTAAATAGATTTTGATTAATCACTTGCAAAAATTATGCTTGTTAGAACCACTTTATATTCTGTGCCATGGTAATATCAATGCAGGTTCTAGCAATTCTTTGTAGATGGTGTGGGGTTTTTTTTTGTTTTTAAATCACCTGGCAAAAAGAGAAAACAAACCTTAGTTGAAAGCTTTTGTCTCTAACAGAAAACTCTTTTCATGCCTGTCTTTTTTCTTTTTAAAGAAATGCTCAATTATTATTTGTGTCATAGTGGGAAGGCTGGGTCTCTATAGGGCCTGAACCTTTTCAAACAGGAGATAGCTCTTGTTTTTGTACCCCATCAACAATGATCACCTAATTAAAGCTGATATCTCTGGCTGAAGCAAAATGATTTGTAATAGTTCTTTGGAGTTTACTTAATTAGTTTCGATGTCTTTTGTGAGGTAAATGTGGTGATATTTTATAAAATGGAGCTGAAAAAAGAGGAGGGAAAATGCAGCCTTGCAAGGGGTGAGGGAGAGGGGAGGCGAGAGGGAGGGCAGACCAGGATGACCAAAGCCCGAAAGCAAGGTGGAGTTCCAACGCCAGGGCTGGCGGACCAGAGCCATTCATTAGTTGAGATCATC
The DNA here is from genome assembly GCF_021613505.1 of Equus quagga. Taxonomy (NCBI): domain Eukaryota; kingdom Metazoa; phylum Chordata; class Mammalia; order Perissodactyla; family Equidae; genus Equus; species Equus quagga. Next base: position 88,045,477 of record NC_060270.1, read on the forward strand.
AAGCAGATCTGACCTGGAAAAAGGCTTCCCGTCAAATGTAGGCCTGGGCATCTGTCAGGGCCTCAGATCCTACACCTTGATCAGCCCAAGACACTGACACCATTTTCTTTAACAAACACCAACAGCCTTTTTTCTCCTTCATTTTAACATCTCTCAGGGGTTGGATTCCCTTTCTTCTCCCGCTCTGTAGAGAGTAAAGGGAGCTTGTTAACTTGCTTAGATATTTTGATTGTGGATGCTCTTTGGCCACTTGCCTGTGGTAACAGTGTCAAAGCATAACTTGGTATAATTGCTATATTTGCAGTCAGAAGAGGGTTCTGTCTTTATGTTCTATCTGCTGAATAAAAAAGAAGTGTCATTTTGGAAAATCCTGTAAATTATCCTCAAAGTTCACGCCAAACACAATGTGTGACATACCTGGTATGTCATGTGTTCATTGCCGAGGTACAGAAGAGTAAAATAATGGGATTTTTAACTACGTCAGTAAAAAGCTGGTAAATTCCTGTGTTTCTTAAGCCAAGATTGGAGAAGAATAAAATAAAATTAAACTTAAAAATGAAAGTGGCAGACCTGGGCCCTTTGCAATTTAAAAAGAAACTGGAAAGCATTAAGATTTTTAATCATCCGTTGTGTCACAAATAAATACAGTATGGATTAAAAATGACAATTTTTGGTGGACTTTCATTTAATAGAGATGTGCATAATTTACAGACATTAGCAATACCCATTCTGCAAGTGGCAATTAAGATGGTAATAGAACTTTATCTTATTGATAGGTAATAATAGACGGCAATCTAAAACCTTATTTATTATAAATGCACTTTTAAAGTATTAGAGTTATATTCACTCTGTATTTTGTATGTTTTCAAAGAGACGTTACAGTAGGAAAAACTGTGAAATGGGATTTGTGGGTTTTTTTCCCTTAGTACACAACAATGTGAAATTTGGTGCACATTCCGCCTCTCAGCAGCCTGGGGTTCGCAGGTTCGGATCCTGGGTGGAGACACGGCACTGCTTGGCACGCCGTGCTGTGGCAGGCATCCCACGTATAAAGTAGAGGAAGATGGTCATGGATGTTAGCTCAGGGGCAGTCTTCCTCAGCAAAAAGAGAAGGACTGGCAGTAGTTAGCTCAGGGCTAATCTTCCTCAAAAAAATAAATAAATAAATAAAAAAGAAAGAAAGAAATTTGAGGCAAATGGTGATGAATGACAGAAAACGATGGATATCCCTTTGGCCTTTTCCATGCAAGATACACGTGTGCCCATCTTCAAGGATGATCCTTACAGAACGTGTGCCAGCTGAATATTATGTAACACTGTTAGGTACACGGCTGCCAATGCTGGCATTGCTTAGTCTGAGAAAAATGATCCTTCTAGTTAAGTAGACCCTCCCTGTGTCTCATAAACCACACAAAACTGTGTGCTGCTGGCAGGTAATGGCTTGCAATTAGAGTGGCAGGCAGGTAATGACTTGAAATCACATGCCAATTGTTTCTGAGTGTTCCCCTCCGTTTCAAAACTCTGGATGAGTGGGAAAGTCATGGGGGGCTGTAAGAATGCAAACAGAGGAAACGGGAGGGACACAACCAGGGAATCTCTTTCTGAATAGAATCTTTCCCCATTTGTTTCTTATTTTACCCCCAGGTCCTCCCTGAGCGACTCCAAAGAGGCACTGAGAATTGGCAGGTTACTTTACCTGCCCGATGCTCCTACTGGGCGGGATGGTGCCTATTGAGAAATTCTTTGCTGTTTTGGAATCAAACCAACCTTCTTAGTTTCAGCCTCTACACGAGAAAATTGGAATTGAGAGAGTAATGGCAGCTCAGCTTGTTTGAAAAGAAGCATGAATTACTCAAAGCCAGGTTTTACTTCCCTGTTACAACTTCTTTCTCTTTCATGAGCTTTCCCCAGCTTCATGGAGAAGAAGCATGGTGTTGAAGCAAGAAAAGCTGGGCAAGGAGCCTGTGCAAAATCAAGGCTGTACCACTTCTCAAAGGAACCCATAAATGATTTAGGCCACTGTTCACGAATGAAAATGCCTGTGGGGTCCAAGTGAGTAACGTAATTGAACATACTATTGAGAGGAGGGTGGGAAGGGAGGAAGTAGTGGCCAGCTGGACAAGTTTGTGGCCTCCCTATGCTTGGGCAACGTCCATTCCGCTCAAGCCAATTGCTAGAATATGGGTACAGGGTGGCCAGATTTCCAAAATTCATCAGAGGAGCCAGAAATCTGAAATTTTATGGAAAAAGATCCCATTTTTAAAGCATTGAAACTAATTTTAAAAAATTAAAATCTTTGTGTGAGTGGAGCAAAACCAGTGGCCTGATTTCAGATCACAGGCTGTAAGTTGATGATCTCTGTTTTAAATTACATTTTTCTACTTGGTACCTTTTCTCTTTGCAATCTCGTTAGACTAGTAAAGAAGAAAAAACAAAGGTGGACTTACACATGCAAGTGTTACTTGGCTTTAAAAGTTCTCTTGTGATTGTTATGTCCAAACACTTGGAAAAGGACGTTTTAGGAAATTGCCCCACACAATGTCTGCCTAGTTTTGAGCTTTTCCTAAATGCAGAGGGCTTCCTTGGGTCAATCCTGTGGGGCTCTTTCAAGCTTAGTTTTAGAGAAGAACCTCTTTGAGCTCTGAAGACTGGTTCTAATGAGTCATTATTAAGGGGAATTGACTGACTTCTCTCAGGCCAGCAGTCCCGTAGCCTCCAAAGAACACATTTTAGGAGCTGGAAAGGCCTGGATTTCATTTGATCTGGGCTCTGCCTACTTCTATTATTGTGACCTTGGGCAAACCACTCCATCCAACTAAGCTTCCAGGTCCTCACGGTAAAATAAGAGTGAAGTACTTATCTTGTAGAACTGTGGTCAGGATTAGAGAAAAATGATTAAATTATTCCTTTCATTAATCTTTCATGTAACACAGATGAATAGATTGTGGTCGTAGAACGCAATAGCCAGATACATACTTTGCACTGGTTAAGCTTCAAATCATAAATACACTTTATATTTATTTGAGTTCAAACTCTTCTGTGCTTTTCTAGAATATTTAAAGAAAATTAAGAAACTTTCTTGAGAAAATTTTCAGTTAAACAGTATCAAATAAAATCATGTTCCAACATGTAGAACACTAATGCAATTACATGTCTAGCGCAAAAAAGGTTCAGAAGTTGGAGTAAAATAAATTTATCTTTTCAATGTAAAATCTGAAGAGAGAACTTACTTTCATTCTGGAACTTGGTCTACTGGGCAAAATGATGAGAGTTATTTTTTCAAAAGGTAGACTGTTGTTCTTTTACATACAAGTAAGAAATTATCTAGCAAATCAAGGTTAATAGAGATTAGTCATACATAGAATTTGTTAGGTTTGTGTGAGAGTGATAGCAACGTGTGGCTGGTCACTCTGAATGTGCCAAGGACTAGAAGAAAAAGAACTTGCCTAGGTGTTTTGTAGTCAGGGAACCAGATTTCGGAGGCGGCCTCAACACAATCTTAAAAACCATCATGTCTACATGTTCGATTTTCTTTCTATCCCTTACTCTATTTTTAGAAGAGAGGTTTCTAGCTATCTTACGTCAAACTGAAAAATTACTTGCTTATATGTTAGGTGGGGTTTCTTGAGCGAGGGTACTAAAGCACTAAAGTACTAAGTACTAAAAACTTTATCCTCAAACTGAAAAACAAAATTGGATCTATATGAGGGCAAAGGTGCAATTGGCATTATTTGCCCTTTTTCCAAATGTTTTTTTAAAATATAGTTGACTAAGCAGTTTGTGGACGCCTATCCTTTTTCTACCTGGCATCAATTTTGTGTATAGATTCTCTTTAAGAGAAAGACATTAAAATCAGTCTCACATTCAGCTACTAGCTTCCAGTTTTTAGATTTTGGTTGTTCAGTTGCATAGTAATTAAGATAAACTTCCAGTCCTAAAGTTTTTTGAAGTTTCTTTCCTCAAGGTAAAAAAAAAAAAATCAGCTAAATTGTTTAAAGATCCAGTTTAATTTAGAAAGGGCAAAACAAAATCATAGGCATAGAGAGCTATAAATATTACCCAAATGTATAAGTTGAATTACGTGGGTTATCTAAAGACAAGAGAAATTGTGTTTTTTAATGCACTATTATTTTTTTCTGAAATATCTGACTATAACTGAAAGGATTTAATACTCTACTATGCTTTTCACATAGTCTGATTCTGTAGATCCCGAGATGTTACTTGTCTTCCTCCTCTGTTTGCTTTTATGTGTGTTCATCTCAATATTAATAGGAATATTAAATGATAGACTTAGTTTTCCGTAAAATAGAACTCTAATAGAACTTAGAGAAATCCAAATACAATTATGAACAATTATGTATAAAATTGCAATACTTAGGTAGTTTATCAGCATATCAGGTAGTTGTCACCGTTTTAAGGGGAAAGAAATCACCTTAAGGTCAGATTAATTATTTTGTTAAATAACTAATATTTTCTATTCTAATTTGTGAAAACTTAAAAACTAGAAGAATTGATAGCATGCTTTAAAAAAAATTAAATCATTTACCCCCAGATTTTTATAAGTCCTTATAAGAGTTTATGCATTTTCTCGAATTTCATTATTTTCTTTTAAAAGGCCAGCTTCGGTGGGGGGTGGGGTGGGAGAGAGGGCAGAGGGAGAAGGGAGCTCAAGAGGTATACACATAAATTGTCTTAATTTCTGAGAAATGTGGGTCTGACAATCACTTAAGACAATATAGTTGATATGGCTGTCAGGACGAACTCTTTTCAAAAGAATATTTTTATAGAATATCATTGTGACACTTTGCTCAGATGGATGTCTTTAGCAGTATTTGATTAATGTAACGTAATAAAAGAGATGCTCACCAAAGTGTCCGTACATGTCTTGTTAAGTATGTTTGATTCATTATATGTGGTTCTCAGTTCTTTCCTCTTTCTGCAGTTCATTTTTTATCATTTCAATAATATATCTATAAATATGAAAAAGTTGGCACTTTCAAAGTCTTTGACATATATGGCTATTAATTCATAACTCTAAAAAATTGTATCTTTCAACCTGTCATTTTAAAGCTTGTAGAGTTTATTATAGTAAGTAACCTGTGTGAGAAATTAGATTTTGAACTTTAGCGAGAAGATAAATAAGCTCTTGAACCTAAAAGTTAAAGAAAAGATACCTAGACATAGTTCTAAGACAGAATTACATGAAAAGATCAGCTGTTAAAGATTATAATTTTAAACTCCCTGAAGATATCATTGAGGTTTATATTGATTACTAATTTCCAACTTATTTTGTTTTCCAACTGCAGATATCAAATATTGAGCAAGCTTGTAATTAACAAAGCTATCCAAATTCAGTTTCAGGATGATCCTGTTGCAATGGGTTAATGGGTTAAACTTCACGATTTATATATCAATGACGTAGATGGTTTTAAGCCAAGATATTCTGAAGGACAAATAATAACAGTACTTATTTATGTACATATTCTAGGTGTTATTATTTTAACAAGAGTAAGCCCTATAAGGTCGATATAATTTTACTGTCATTTTACTGATGAGGAAACTGAGGCGGAGATAACATGTCCAAGATCACACACATGCTAAGGGGCAGAGCTGGGCTGGGTTTGGAACTCAGCAGTCTGGCTCCAGAGTTTTTGACCTCCTCTAGGAAAAGTTCAACTCGAAACATTTTCTTGATGCCTTTAGTCCTGTTTCATATCCTTTACTGGATAAGCAACAGCTTGGCCCCCTGACTCCGCATGTTCCTTTCCTTAGTTCAATTAAGAAAATAATGGCCAAACATAAGGACAGCAAGTCTAAAGTGTTCCACGTAATGAGCTCTGACTCACGGATGATTTGGGAATTTTGGGTGCCAGGCAAGCACATCATGAGTGAATAAGCCTGTGGCAGGGGCTGAGGGTGAGGCCTGAGGACATGGTTTATGTTGGAGCCTCACCGTGTTCTGGGTGACTCATGTACACTAAACAGCAGAGTCATGAACCATTTACCCACACCCAATATCAGGTTCACGCCGAGGCTGTTCTCCCACAGCCATGTTACAGCTCTCTCTAAAGAGCCCAGAACTCATTTGGCCTTTTCCCAGGAGGATCTTGAAGGAAAATTAGAGAGCAGATGGCTTTGAGGTCCTGATGGTCCTTTCCTGGGAGGACTGTTCTTCCTCTGTGCTCTGAAAGACACACAGATGGTACTTTCCTCTCTCTTGCGCTGTGTGGAAGGAATGGGTTTGGGGTCAGTTAGTTGGATGCCTAGCTCTCAGCAATGCCCTCGCCACCTCTGAGATCTTGGGCAATTCACTTGTCATTCTTGGGTATGGCTTTCTTGGAAAACTATAAAACTTATAGAATGAAATGGAAGAATTTTAATGCATTGAAAGGAAATTAACACAGAAGAAATTTTAACATTATTTTGAGCAGTCACTTAGCCAATTGCTTCAGCTCAGGAATGACCAATGCCAGAGCACTAATTAAGGATGTTAATTTTATTCAGTTTTGTGTCTGTTTAGTGTTAAGGGAGAGAAAGAGAGGGTTTAAAATGTGCACTATTAATTTTTTTTTACACAAGGCTTTTTGAAACTATAAATAAAGTTAAGGAACCTATGCAAGGACTAAAAGAGGATCAAAAGAAAAGAAGCATTCAACACTGTAGGCTCAAACACACATGGCATCTTCCAGACAGGGAGGAACCTTCTCCATCTTGCACTGCTCACGGAGCCATCCATTGTGGCTCAGCAGCTCCTTCAAGCCTCTGAGCTCTTCTACCCTAGAAGGAACCTGACGCTGCTTATTATCAATGCTATCACAATAGCTGGCAAGAGGAGGGGGCCTTAAAAGGCTCAACTACGTTGGTTAGGACTATAGGTTTTGGGAACACATTGGCTAAAATAAATCATAAAATCATAGTTCTGAGTGAGCCTCTGTTCTGAGAGGTAGAGAATTGGAGAGGAAAGCTGTGTTTGTCATTTTAGAGTGCCCAAGTCTGGCACTTCCCTTCAGTATGTATTTTGGGCAAGTCTCCTCACTTTTCGGAGACTAACTTACCACCCCTGGGTGTTGGGGGGGCTGGACTCACAGAAAGCTAAGGCCCCATTTGAGTTTGCATGCCACTGACTCTGGACTTTTCTATATAAACACTAAGTAAACTTACAGTAACTATGGAGAAAGACTGTGTCCTTGCTGATAATTGTAAATGTCCATGATGTCAAAATGCAGGATGGTAAAAAGTGAAGTTGAAAAATGAGGAAGAGGTGTGACAGGGTGTAATCTAAATAGTTTTGAAGGGTGTGCACTTTTTAGGCTGCCTAAAGTCAAGACTGAAAAATATGTATCTTCTCCTGGCATATTTCAGAGTTGGCCAAACTACATTTTAGTTAAGAACTACATTGTCCAGAAAGAGAGAGGATAATAATTAAAGCACAGATAGCCCTGTGGCTCAGATAATCCCTTTTTCTGATGGATAAAATCCTTGGATGGTTGTTTTTTAATTGAGTCTTTAAAACAGAACGCTAGACTTGACAAAAGACCAAGAACCCTCGCAGAAGGAGGCAGAGAGGAGCAAGGGAAAGAGAAAAGATTTAAAGATTTATTATTATGATATTACGTATATTATATTAATAAATTACATGAAATTTAGCATTGAAATTTATATGTTTCAAACATATAAAAAATATAATGACAAGTATAATGAATCTTCATATTCCCATTAAGATTCAACAATCAATTCTTGGCCAATCTTGTTTCATCTGTATCTTCACTTAATCTTGTTCTAATAAGAGTATTTTGAGTTAAATCCCTCACATAATCTGTAAATATTTCTAAAAGTTAAGGACTCTTTTTAGTTTAAAAGGCTATTGCAATATTATTAACACGTAAAAATTTAACAAAAACTCCTTAATATTATTCAGTTGAAGTCAGGGATCATATTTCTCCGATTGTCTCACGTATATATTTTTACAATTTGTTTGAATCTGGATCCTAATAAGGTCCATAGATAACTATTGGTGATATGAAGTCTCTTTTAATCTACAGGTGTCTTCTATCTTTCTTTTTTTTTTTTTTCTCCTTAACATCTATTTGGTCAGGAAACTGGGTCATTTTTCCTGTGCATTTTCTGATTTTAATGATTAAATTTCTGTGTTATCTTTTGACTTGTTCGTCCGTCAGTCTCTTCTGTTTCCTGTGAACTGGTAAGGGCATGATTAGATTCAGGGTTTTTTTTTGGCAATTCTACTTCGTAGATGTGTAGTGTATTTCTATTAGGAGGCAGATAATGTCTCCTTGCCTCCCTTTTTGTCATATTAGTAGACATTATTGATTATTCATTATAGGTTGTAATATACTAATTCATTATAGGCTGCAATGTATTAATTCTATTAATATAATTCCTTTTTAACCTGGTAGCTGAAATATTTCTTTTAAGAGAAGTCTCCTTTATTTTATTACGAATTATATGTTCAGTATTATTTGCATACGGAACTCAGGATAAATACTGGATTTAACCCTTATTTATTTACTAGTTTCAGCTTATTTTCTGGCATTCTTCAAAGAGGACTAATGACAGCTGTGTTTGTGTTTAAACTGTATTATTTTGAATTCATGGATTTAAAAATATTTGGATGGTGAGCTTTTAAGTCAGATGGATGTAGGCTTGAATCCTGACTTTCTGAACACTGGAAGGAATCTTTCCTCCTTTCCCCCATGATTAGTTCCCCGCCACTTTTAACTCTCTTCTGTAGTAAGACTTTCTCTAACTTTCTTGGCCAGGTTAAAACCTCCCAAACGCACAATTTCACACTCATTTGTGTGGATGTTTTCGTACCTGACTTCTTTGCTGGGCTACAAATTGAGTGTGCCTATAAATATTTGTTTATCGAATGCTGAAAAACTTGAGCAAATTAATCTCTGTGAGCTTCAGTTTTCTCATCTATAAAATAGGGGTAATAATACTGATGCTATGATGTTATTGTGAAGATTAAATGAGACAATGCAAGGTGCGTTGTCTGTGCCTGATGCAAGGCACCTGTAGGCTTTCTCAGGTGGTAGCCAGTTTTATTACTATTTCTTATCTAATGACCTCGGACACTTCACTCCTGTTGTGAATTACTTTGCTGATATCTGTCTGAAAGTATTGCCTGAGAAACAATTATGAAAAAATAATTGTCTGCTTCTGTTTATGAAATGCTAAGTCAGATGACAAATTAACAGCATTTACAGAACTCTAAAATGTCCTGAAAGGGGGAAGAGAAAGAAATAGCATTCAAGTCTCCTGCCTCTAACGTGCTGCGGGGAGACAAGGTAATAATTGAGAATGATATCAAAATAGCCGTAAAGAATTATGTGAATGAATTAAATCTGAGAAGATGGATGGAGTAGTTTAAGTCAGGGAAAGGTCTCCAGGTACATTGGATGCTAAAGGAGAGGAAGAACATACTTTGGAGGAGTCTGTGTGAGTGGAAGAGAAATTCTGCAGTTAGGACTGGTCTCATTCTCAAAAAAAGGGAAGTTGCTGCTTTAGGAAGCCTGAATAAATGTCCTCACAATACTCGCTTGACTAAAAATATCTCTTCCATTTGTTTGAGATCATTCAAATTAGTCTATCCTTATGCAAATGCTAGAACTTTAGATTTTTCCCTCTCACACCACACTTTGTCCTATCTTCATGATTTTGCTCAGGCTCGTCCTTCCTCTGGAATGCCCTTCTTGCTTTTCTTTACTTACCATTTTTATACCATGTCAGGAGTCACTTCTTTAGAATGTCTGTCATAGACCCTTACCCCAAACCACCAGGTAGGTAGGGATTTGTGTTTGAGCAAACTCAATATGCTAACAGTGTGGAGGCTGGGAGACCAATTAGAAGTATCCAGGGAATGGTGATGGCATTGTCCAGGTGCCTGACGATGAGGGCCTGAACTGAAGCCGTGCGTTTGGAGAAAAGGGGACAATGAGAAACAGATTTAGTAGGTAGAACTGAAAGTGCTTGCGTACAGCGTCTTGTTTGAGTTGGCTCCTAAGCATTCAGTACATGAGTAAATCAAAATGTTAGCCCGTTAGTGCAGTCCAAAGCTTGTGATTCCTGTATTATTTGGTGTTTAGAATTACCCCTACTTCTATTCTCTTTCATAAAGCTATGTGACCTTGACTTTTCCCCTGTGTTTTCCCAGGACGTACTGTACATATTCCCATCACTCCATTTACCGCCCTGCTTGTATCTGCTGACTTCACTGAACTATGAGCACCTAGATGGTAAGAATTCTCTTATCCATCTTCACAACCTCAGCAGTGTGCCCAGCACATATTTCGTGTTTAAGAAATAACAAATGGGTGATTGAAGTCTTATTGGGCGACATGTACGTTTACATTTGGATAAGATATTTAGTTACCTGGAAGGAAAGATCAGGAATGAGTTAACACACGAACCTACTTTATTTATCTGATTGACCTCTTTTCAGGAGCAGGAACAGAGTGGTGGCGAGCTGGCACAGCACAGCAGGTTGATTTTGGGTAGGTAGGCAGCGCAGGCTAACTTTCAATCCTGGCAGAGATGCAGGGAAAGAGCAAAGGAAAACTGCCTCATTTGTATTTTTCTGGTAGCATGGCCGTTGTGTGAGAGAGAGGTGGGAGAAAGTAAGAAGTGTCTAGGGAGTATTGATCGGTCTTATAGTCTTTTCTTGACTAGATTGTAGAAATTGAGCAGAGGCAAACCGTACAGAGGTTAGATGGGGGTGGGCAATTGTTGGAGACTGGGTTGTATGTAGAAATGTCCATCATAGAAATTCATAATAGTCTTCCCAGGAAAAAACCATCTATATTCGCAGGGTTTTGTATATTTGCACAGAGAACTTGCTCCTCTATCTAGGTTCTTAAAACACTCAGTTATCTGCCTAAGAGAGGTGCTTTTGACATAAACAACTATCTACCTGGTGTCAGAATTTCTCAACAGATAAGACACACTTGTGCTCAGGAAGGAACTTCTGCAGTCAAAGAGCACACTAAACTTTTACCGTGAATATGAGAAGAAAGGCATGCATCAGAATGACAGGAGCACCTGCTCTGGTGTATCTGAACCTGACATGAGGGAGGGGCTGTCGTTTTTATCAGGCATGCTGAAGGCAGCCGCTCTTGCAACACGGACTGTCTTAGATTTTACTGCTTTCTGAAATTTTTAGTACCATGGTAGAGATTAAATGAAATCCAGGATTATTGCAGACAGTGTTAGAAATGAACCATAAAATGTTGATCATTAAGAATCAGACTGATCTTGTATTTCATGGGATTTAGCACTTGTCTGTATTTATCCAATTAAATGTCTCCACCTATAACATTTGTTTTCTTCCTGGGTGGAGTGATGGCCAAGAGTAGATCTTTTTCTACAAAATTTTTTTTTTCTATCATGTTTAATTATATAAAATTTCGTAGTTATTTTCCAATAGCTCTGTATTTGCTAAACAAGTTTGTTTAGATATAAAGATTTATCACTGACATTTTTGACTTCTGATTTATATGGAATCTTAAGAAATTATACTAAATAAATTTTTAAACTATACTCATTAGGCAGTCTGATAAATTCTCCTCAAAAGGAAAATAAATATTTTAAATTCTTTTTATAAATATGTCTTGGTGTTTGACAATGCCTCAGTCTTAGAGTAGTGAAAAGATTAAATAAAATGCCAGTTTGAGGCAACTTTTTATGTTTGTTAATTTCTTATCCTAACAATACAGAGATAATTCCTAGGAGACCTCATTTCCCTGACAAGTCAAAGGTTTACTGTGCTTCTTATTGTTTGCTTTTTAAGTGTCAAGAACTTCTATTTATTTTTTCTTTTTTTCCCAAAGTCTATTGAACTAACCAAATAAATCTTAGTAGTATTGTTAAAGTCTTATTATTATTTCTTATAATAATTATTTCTTAAGGGCCAGCAGGAAGTCCTCCAATATTCAACATAGTTTACCACCTCTGTGGGATGGACAATTTACAGAAGTGCCAACTGGGGTTGAAACTAGAACTGGGTTGTCCAAATGTAATGGTTCTGGCTTCCTTTGCATTATTGCAAATTTTTCTTTGTTTCCTTGTTACGGTTGAGCAGACCTCCCCCAAGATGTTTAGATGGACAACTTAAGGGAGGTGTGTTTTCGGGAAGACTTAGTGGCAACATCGGTGAAAAGTCTTAGTGAGACATGGCAAAGGTCATTGTAATGCGGCCTTGGCTCTCATAATTTCGGAGGAAGTAGGTAGGAGGTGGTGGCAGAAAGGAAAAGATACTGAGGTGTTTCTAACACGGGCACAGGAATATGTGGCAATAATAGAACGTTACTAAAGTTTTCCTCTAGAATGAGTCATTGCCAAATATAATTCGAAGCTTTGTGCAGCCCCAAGAAAATACCAATTTGTATGATTTTTATGAAGCTGCACTTTGGAAAGGTGGGCGAATTGGTTGATAGACAGTGAACAAATGCACACAGGATTCACAGCTGAAGTTGAGATTGTGGCTTGAGTTTAGCGAGGTGTGACACCAAAGTTAGTGACACGTGGATGTCTTTCCAAAGGTCTGATTTGTTAAAAACAATGCTGAAATACTTTGACAGATAACTGTAAGTATTCTAGGCTTAACTGGGAGGGAAATGTTGCATTATAGTTCAAGAATAGACAATAGCCTTTCAAACCCAAATCAAGTATCTAACCACCCTAAAGAAATGAATTTTGTTGTGAAGCTGAAACAGTTACATATTATATTCTTTAACTTAATTAGCGGCAGATGTACCTTGGGTCTAATAAGCTCCATATTATTCAGTGGCAATGCTAGCATCTCCTCCATCAATGTTATCCAAATTTAATCTTTTTTCTTTCTAAAGATTGGCACCTGCGCTAACATGTGTTGCCAATCTTTTTTTTTTTTTCCTTATTCTCCCCAAAGCCCCCCACTACATAGTTGTATATTCTAGTTGTGAGTGCCTCTGGTTGTCCCATGTGGAACGCTGCCTCAACGTGGCCTGATGACCCGTGCCATGTCCGCGCCCAGGATCTGAACTTGTGAAACCCTGGGCTGCCGCAACGGAGTACACGAACTAAACCACTTGGCCACGGGGCCGGCCCCCAATTTTAATCTTAATATTATTTTACTGAATCTGTGGCAACAGCTTGTTATTTTTTCCTTTTTGTTTTGTTTTCTCTTTTTTTTTTGATGGTAGCCAGGGAGTGTGGTGGGGCAGACACTCAGAAGCTTGGGGCCAGTTTGATGTATCTCCAAAGGTTAACACTTAAATAATTGTCGGAATTATAAAGAGTTCTAGGTCCTCAACTTTTCATATCCAGGAAGATTTGCTACTTTCAACAAAATCAGAACAGAGAGACTGATAACCTATACCCATATGAATTATTTTCCTATCAGTATAAAGTATGTGAAAAAAAGCAAAATTTGAGATAGTTTTGTAGGAGCTTGATAGTGTAGGTGGACGTACGTCAGATATTGTACTAATTTAGTCTAAATACTTTCACATGTAAAAAGAGAGGCAGATAGGATATTTTGTCTAAAGAGGACAGAGTTAAAATAATATTTGGAAATGACAAGTAGTCAGATATGGGCATAACGTTTCATTTTAGAGATACGTTATTGTACAGACAAATTTGGTAATAGTGTGTATTTTACTTCTAAGAATTTGGTGAGTAAAGTACTTTGCTTTTCCCCTCATGTTCTGGTAATAAGATTTCATATTCTGTGAGCATTTCACGTTTCTCAATCCTCCGAGGCTATGAAGAGTCCTCCGCCCTGACATCTCAACTTCCCCAAGATAATGCTAAAAAGAAGTCCAAATCCTTCCACAGGCACTGCCAATACCACATGGCAATCTTCATCTCTTCCCAGGGCCTTTGATTGGCTTAGTTTGCAGGAGCCCATGGAAGACTCCACCTTGTTCAGTGGGTATTTAGTAAAATTGAAACACCACTTGTCTACAGCCCATTTCAACTTTTCCATGATTCTTAGGAAGGCCCTAGGCTCCATTTGGAAAACAGAAAACAAACCACAGATCTATGAAGGTCAAAGGGGAACTTAAGAAAGCAGTAGCAATTGTTAAGACATGGAAACTTCTTGTTTAAATTTCATTGGACTCATTTATATTGACTCTCAAGTAGACACTCTAATGACATAATTTTGTTGGGCACTTTATGAAGCAGAGGAAAATGTCAGGCACTGCAAAATGTATGGACAGAGTCAAAGCTGCAGTATTGGTAATTAGTTCAATAGAGTAAAACTGAGAGTTAGGTTATTTTCTGGGAATTTGAGCACAAATTTGACAAGGCAAAGAAAATGGATTGCATTCCAGTGAGAACTAGCTTAACACTTGAATTCAGAAAACTTCAGATTTCTTCCTTGTTCAGTCGTGCAAATAGAGAAGACGGTAAGAAAGAGAAGTAATTCAGAAGGAGGGCTTCAGAGAGTAAACTGAAGATTTCCATGGAAATATGCTGGGTTTTTTTATTTTTTATTTTTTTGCCACTTTTAAGCTATTGCTTTCAGTTTACTTCAATGCAGTCACTGAAGTAGCTTAGAAAGAAATCTTTGATATGCCAGATCAACCAAAAGTTTTAAAATATGCTTTTGTGCCTCCATTTATAATGCAAATAGTAAGTTGGCATTTTGGGTTCATTTCACCATTGTCTCTGAAGTGTGTTAACATATACAGAGTGAGGAAGGGAAGGGAGTCCCACAAGAGAGCACATCTTTGATAGTTCAATAATAATAAAAAAATGTATTTAGGTCTTTGCTAAATACCTTTCACCTCCTAAGAATATAAAAAATGAGAGGAAGAGATCTAAGAAGAATAAATTGTGGTTGCCCTCTATGTTAGCTGAATGACTAAAGATATTATTCTATGAATTACCCACTACTTAAATATTCCTAAGTCTAGCCTTTATGAGCTCATAAAAAAGACTCTGCTTATGTGTCTAGGAAAGCCAATATCTTTATATACTGTCAGAACAGAACTAACATGCTGTTTCAATATCAGTTGGAAAACCAGTAGATATTTCGTTATATAAAGCAAGCTGGGCAATCACCTTAAACCCACGTTTATGTTTTAGTTTTATCATACATAAACATTATCTAGCTGAAATAGTTTTAAAAAATGGTAACCTATGTTTGAGAATGAAGGAAAGAGACTTGGAATTCTGGTTGCAATAGGATTGCCACTGTAGTGCTTTATTCATGAGAATCTCCAATCTTTTTTCAGATATACTAAAAAAGTCAAAATTAATTAACGTCAGAAACACAAATGAAGGTTGGCAATAATCATACATCCATGCTAGGAGGGGGGAAGACTGGGAGTCCTATATGCTGTATAAACCCCAGAGTCCACTTTCCCTTTTGAGTTCCTCTATAAAGCCTCTTATGCATTCTGAAGCTTCAGAATTTCTTCTAGGCAACTGATGTCAAAATACATTTTCTGACAAATACCCCCCAAAAATGCAACCAAGAGCAAAAATATTTCAGGAAGCTTCAGTTGAAGTGTGAGTAATAACCATTGGATAAACAGAAGTTTTGCCATCTTCTGTTTCATGATTGAGCTTCTCAAATGTAAACAATTTATAAGGAAAATAGTGAGCATGTCAGATTTGAGCAACAGAGAAAAGCTTGACAAGAAAATCAGAGTTGTGCTTTGTCAGGACAGGGAGGTAGGACACGCCTATGATTCTAAACTGTTTAGATATATTCTTGTCTTTGAAATCATCATTCCTTCCCTTCTCTCCCCTTCCCTCTTGGGCACTGGCTTGGACTTTGTTTGTCTTTGCTTAACTTGGGGACCTGAGTTCAGAACTGCTCAATACTCTCCCCATTCTCCTCTCATTCATCTCCCCCGGAGCCTTCTCCCACTTGGGCTTATTGGGTAACCATTTCCTCGCAGGTGTCTCTTCACCTCAGCATTGCTTAAGTACCTCTTATATGTGTTGCTTAATGGTTATACTTTACAGGAAAATGAGTCTCCCCGTGACCCCCTTTCTTTTGTTATCTGACTTGAATTAAGTTTTACAAATCTGATTAGAGACAAATCTTTATTTTTCGACACTGCTACTCTTTCTGCTGGCTCATTTGACACTGCCGATATAGAAGGGATCAAATGCTGAAACTGATTAGCATATCAAGACCTGTTTGCAGGAATGATGATAAAATACCATGAGAAAACATGCTATATATACTCTGTAGTAGATGCTGTTGGTACCCTGCCTAGATCCCCTTCAGTGGCTGGTACATACTCCCCCCAGCTGCTTTGAGTGCAGCTGGTAAACTCACAGCCGCCTCTTTCTCTGGAGAATTGCCCCCTGACCATGGCTGACTGGGAAGGGGGGAAGCTTGCAAAGGCCAGCCCCTTGGCCTCAACATGGACCTAAGGCTGTGGTGCAATTTGTGCTCCAGAGCTTCTCCGTGGGATCCAGTGAAGCTAGTCTCCAGCTGAGCCCGCATTCTTGCGTAGCATCCACCCCCTCTTTCTTCCCTCTCCTTCCCCTTCAAACACTCCTCCGAAAAATCACTTGAAAAAGAATTCCTTTGTCAGTCTCTGTTTCTAAGGAAACTCACCTAAAACGTATACCTTTAAAATAAAGAAAAGTCTTAGAATGAGTTAACTAAATCTTCAATATGTTAGAAACGACCAGTTTTAAGACAGACATTGATAGAATAAAGTCTTAGATTTGGAAAAACAGAAGGAAAACTTAAGAGGTTTTCAGATGTGGCAAAACTTGAGAAGCATAGAGATATTATCTTTTGCCTCATAAAAAAGAGGAAATACTTTTAAAGGAGTTGCAAATATTTAAAATGTTATTAGCCCCGAGAAATCCCGTGAGTGGGACTGCAGAGGTCTCCTAAGAAGTGACATTGTGACCAGCTTTAGAGTTTCCAAAGGAGTTTCAGGTACATGACCTCGACTCAGTCTCAGGAGAGGCATGACAGGTAGGGATAATTATTAGCCCCACTTTCTACAGGTGATGACTGAATCTCAGAGAGCTTAAATGATTTGGCCATTTTCTCACAGTTTGTAAGTACCTGGCCTATAGTTGTTTGTGTGAAACCTGAGTAAGATTTGCCGATTAATTTAAAGTACTTTCTGGTGTTTATCATAGTTGGGCTTTCATAATTCTGTTATTAAATCTATTAGTTAATTACTAATCTTAGTGGTTCACCCAATAACCTAGAGTTAATCTTGGGCGAAGTGGTCAAATTCATATTAAATGTATATATTAGTTATCGATTGATATGTAACAAATTGTCCTAAAACAGCAATTCAAAACAACAAACATTTATTATCTCACACTTTCTGTGGGTCAAGAGCTGAAGGTTGCTTCAGTGCTTCTGTCTCAGACTTCTCAAAGCTACAGTTATGGTGTCGGCCGGGGTCGTGGTCTCATTTAATGGCCTGGTTGAGGGAGGATTAGCTTCTAAGCTCCCTTGGGTAGTTGTTGGCAGGATTCAGTTCCTGGGGAGCTATTGGACTGAGGGCCCCGTTTCCTCACTAGCTGTTGTCCAGAGGCCTCCCTCAGTTCCTTGTCACATGGCCTTTCCCACAGGGCAGTTCACAATATGGCAACTCATGTCCCTCAGAGCGAGGAAGTGAGAGAGAGCAAGAAAAGACAAAGTGGAAGCTAGAGCTTTTTTGTAACTTAATCTTGGAAGTGACAGCCCATCATTTTTACTGTGTTCTCTTGGTTAGAAGTGAGTCACTAGGTCCAGCCCAGACTCAGTGGGAGGGGATTACACAAGCACATGAATATTAGGAGGCAGGAGCCATTTTAGAGGCTGCCTACCACAATTGGTACTTGGCTGTCTCATGCACGAAGCCCTGCAACTTGATCCAACCCCTTGTTCTCCCAATAGGGAAGCAGTGGATTATTTTCACTATGTTAATTTTATGGGTTTAGGCATATGTGCTTTAGTTTAATACTCTTCTCACTTGTTCTTCCTCCCACCCACTCTTCAATTTCTCTTCTCCTTTTGCTCTTCCTTTCTTGCTTCCTCTGCTCTCCTGCTTCAGTCTCTACTCACTTCTCTTTCAGACTCCGTATTTGTCTCTTTCCTCCATTCTCATCCTCTCAGCGGTCACCTTCCTTTCAGAATCCAAGTCCTCTGTATCTTTCCTGCTACCGTGGGCATTCCTGCTCCTCTCTCTGCTAATAGGGACCATGGATGACCAGCAATTTTAGATGCTGGCTTTTAAATTTCTAAATAAAGTGGTTTATTTCAGCTATCGAGTCTGGTTTTTCTCCCAAGTTCCTCTAGGAAGATGACACCATGGTGAAGTGAGACAACCTACTTTTTATAGAATATTGAAAATCCCATTGTAGAGGGAGGAGGTGGACTTTTCTATTTCTCCATGCATAATGTCAGGTCTCAATTGTGTCTAGTGTTCAGGCTTGCAGACATTTTAAATTCTTTAAAAACATAAGATGAGGGTCCGGCCCTGTGGCTGAGTGGTTAAGTTCATGTGCTTTGCTTCGGCAGCCCAGGGTTCACTGCTTTTGATCCTGGGTGGGGACCTAGCATCGCTCATCAAGCCGTGCTTTGGCAGCGTCCCACATAGAGGAACTAGAATGACTTACAACTAGGATGTACAACTATGTACTGGGGCTTTGGGGAGAAAAGAAAAAAAAAGGAGGAAGATTGGCAACAGATGTTAGCTCAGGGCCTCTCTTCCTCACCAAAAAACCCCTCCAAAAATACCCCCAAAACCCAAAAACAAAAAAACTTGACTTGTAAAGATTGTACCGTCATGCTACTAAAAACTACTCCCTGATTGACATCTATCAAAAATAGAATATTAAACAAACAGACATAAGATGATGATGCAGGCCAAAGGACACTGTTACATCACTTATCTCAAATGATCTATTTGATTCTTGATGGCAGGGACACAAATCTATCTCTACTTCCGGTATCTAGTGCTGTTTGAGTGAGTTAAATGAACGTGGCACTATAGCACATCTACAGTGGATTGGATAGGTTGGTTATTTCAACAACTAAATATAGGGTGGAAAGGCGGTTTTCCGAAATCTTATGTGAAATTCAGGAAAAATGTTAATAGTATCTGCATTTCTATTTTCCAGCAATTGAAGATGCTCTCAAAGAAAAGGGTCTATTTGACCCAACAGAGAGCATATTTCACACGTGAGGGTGATGTGCAGTAATTAGCTTGTTTTGTTCTAGGATGACTGATAGTGATTCCACGGACTGTTTCAATATTAGGCAAAGATTCTTGGGGCAAAACATGATAAGAATATGTTCAACTCAATGACATGTATGCTAAGCCTATTGGCACATAACAACCAATTTCATTGCATGACCTACCGCCTAGAAACATCAAAAGTAGAAGTCAAATCATTTGGAGAACAGTTGTTTAGTGAGTTAGAATGAATGAAGTCTTTAGTGAGTGCTGGCATCAAATTCCGTCCTAGTTTGTTGCTTGTCATGCCCTATTCTCCATCTGGGATGCCCAAGGCACTCTTTTTCAGGACACTTGACCTACCAGTCATATTTCAGAAACTACTGATTTGGTGCTGGCTGACGGAATTTAGACTCCGAGGAGTCCGGCTGCTGGATTACATACAGACTAATGACCCATCAGATGCTAAAGGCAAAAGCTTAAAGTGCACTAGTGAATTAAACCACAGCATTGTCGGAAAGGAAGAATTTATTATGTCATTAAACCTAACTCAATAAGTTTTGCTTCTTTAGATGCACTGCACTGAGGGAAAAGTAAGAAATTAATTTTAAACAAGCGTTATCATTTTTCTTCCAC
Organism: Equus quagga; assembly: GCF_021613505.1. Classification (NCBI taxonomy): domain Eukaryota; kingdom Metazoa; phylum Chordata; class Mammalia; order Perissodactyla; family Equidae; genus Equus; species Equus quagga. The sequence goes on from NC_060270.1 coordinate 88,065,270, forward strand.
TTTCCCAGGTAAAACATATTCACATGAAATTAAGAGATGGAGTATTTCATTGAGATTAAAAGAAAGCCATTAAAAGGAATGATAAATTGTGAAAACCGGGTGTGACTGCCTAGCCAGACATGTACTTCCAAGATCAGAGACTACGTGCTTCAGTTCATAAACACAGAGGAAAACCGGCTGGCCTAATTTAATGGTGCCCTGGGTGAAGTTTTCAGGGCTTTGCAGGAAATCTCAGAGGCTCATTGATACAAAGAAGTCAGCAAGAATCATGACCGATACTGAGTTTAATGTGAGAATTAGGGCACAAAATGAAAACCAAAATGGAGGTTTTTGGTTCAAAGAAGAATTACGAAGATATAAAGAAAATTCTCATAATTTAAAGATTACTATAAAACATAAACGGTAAGATATTTGGTGTTGAGTCCTTCTGTATATACCTTATGGTTGCTTTAGAGCAACAGATGATATGTTTATAAAGAGTAACTTGAAGATGGCTGAGGTGATTGCTGAGTGTTTATACCTCTCGTCATTTATCAATCAAAAGAATCCCAGGGGCTCTAAAATGAATTTCAGGATTATAGAGGTTAAAAAAAATAGACGTATCATCATATCTATAACGCCAGTTCTAATAATGGACAGACTTCTATTATTTGTATTCCAGGTAATAAAATATATTTTCTATTAGGGGTTATTATGTAGTAGGATAAAAGAAAGAGTTTAAATCCTCAAAGAAGAGATTCTAGTCATTCTTGTAACTGAATAAATTCCACCACAGATGGCTTATGTCAAATCAAAGAAAAAAAATACTCCAAGGATGGTCTGGTCCAAGGGACTAAACATTGTAATTTCATTAAAATTCGTTCCTCTCACAGGATATGCAATATTCTGTGCTTAAGATAAACATAGAAATAATAACCAATGGTGCACTTTTTTTCTTTTATTCATTCACTACTAAAGATGATGGCTTTAGATTTTTTTTTTCTTTTCCTGTGGAAGATTCGCCCGAGCTAATATCAGTTGCCAATCTTCCTCTTTTTGCTTGAGGAAGATTCTCCTTGAACTAACATCTGAGCCTGTCTTCCTCTATTTTGTATGTGGGTGGCTGCCTCAGCATGGCTGGGGACGAGTGGTGTAGGTCTTCGTCCAGGAACTGAACCTGGGCTGCCAAAGTGGCGCGCACTGATCTTAACACTAGGCCACAGGGCCAGCCCCCTAGAAATTTACTTAAAAGTGGGGTTTTAAAGCCAATCTGATTTGGAATTTTCCTTTTCCTTCCTTTCTTCTTTCCTCCCTCTCTCTCCTTTCTTACCTCTCTTTCTCTTTCATGCAGGAATCACAAGATATATTTTGATTTTATTCCTGAAATTATTTTTATCTTGGACTGTTACCTGGAATAACAGACAAGAAATCCCCCCTTCTAGTTATTCGATATGCTTAGTAATGCAAAGAATTTTTTTTTGAGAATAGCTTTCCTCCCTATGGTGGTCCCAAATTTCAAGGTAAGACACACCTTGGCAGGAAAGGAAAGCTGAGATGGAAAATTCATCTGCCCTTTGTGGAGCTTGCAATTTTCCCAGAAGCGTCCCACTCCAGAATTCTGGGATGAGTATCTGGCCTGGTTCCTCTGTCAATTGCTTCTTTGCCAAGAATGGAAGGCTATAAAGAAAGGAATGTTACAGACCAACATCACCACAGCTGTCCATAGAGATTTCCTAAAGAAGCATTTTGTGCCCATTAGTGAAGTGTCAGAAAGGAAACCAATTTCCAATCACAAATACCATTTTAAACATCTCTCATGTATTAGTGAAACAAAGTTTTTGCCTGTGTCTATAAAACTGTGGTCTTTATACCAACCTCATGAGTTATCATGTGGGTTAATTGAGTAAATGGATACAAGCTCCTAGAACAGTGCATGGACTATAGAAAGACATTCCATATTTAATGCCTCTCAAATTTTAATGTTCCTAAGAATCATCCGGGGATCTTATTAAAATGCAGATACTGACTCAGTACATCTGAGATGGCCTCTGAGATTCTGCATTTCTAACAAGCACTCAGGTGATGTTGGTGCAGCTAATCCACAGACCACACTTTGAGCAGCAAAGATTTAAGTAGTGATTTATCTAATTGCTTGGTTATGACTGTGACTGTAGAGTCTATGAGCTCTTAGTCCTGACTGGTCATGGTTGTCTTTTAATGATGATCTAGAAGCCTATGAGAGAGGAGTTGTCCAATATTATTTTATATGTGTTTCTTCCCACAAACTCTCTTGAAATCTGAAGGATTATATAATGCATCATAGGAAGAACTGTAATGTGTAATCCATAATCTAAAGTCTAATCCATAATCCCACCGACTCTCCAGGTGATTCCCATTTATACTTTGGCAATCTTTAAGACATTTGGGAGAAATGGATAATCTGGGGGAGCAAAAATTTGTTTTGTAAATTCAAAAAATATTTCTGGTTTAGACTAAAAAAAGTTTTTATGATGAAGCCCACCTTGTACATCTCTGGGAAATCTCTTAAAGGTTTCCCTTTAGGGAAGGTATTTAGTGAGATCCAGGTGCTCGCCATGATCAACAACAGGTTGCCGTGGGAGCATTCGCTGCACCGTTACTCATCCGGTTATGAGGTTTAACCTACCGACCAATGTTGCCCGTACTGTCATTTCAGGTATGTGATTGTGAACATTATGAATAGACCTTTTCTCTCTCCGGGATCTTCATCTATTTTTCTGACTGTGTTACACATGTTCCTAGATATCAGTAGGATCTTGTCTTCCTGACTTAGTCTCTTTTCTGGTAGTGTATTTTGTCTTTTACTTGATTCTGTTTCGCCCCAGCTTGATTGTACTGGTTGCTAATATAGGACCAACCTAATTTGGAGAAGCAAATCAAAGAAAATTTGTGAAATAATACTATTTATTTGTCTGATTCTGAGTCTCCAATGATCAATGAATATAAAGAAAATCCAGTTGAGAATTAAGATTTTGAAATGATCACCTTCTAGAAACAGAAACTAGCATTGCTAAAACAAAGAGAAAAAAAAAATCCCAACAGCTCTACTACCTTATTTTTGGATTTTTCTTAAATTTCCTTTAGATATGGTATTTTATGTCCAATCCCTCCTGCCAGGTAACTAGTTCAAATTATTATGATAAAGATATAGATTTTGCTCTTACATGTGTATTTTGTACTATGGTAATAGTTCGCCTATTCAGGGATGTGGGTCAAATATATTCAGAAGATTGTCATGAATAAAGACTCTTTACAATTTATATATATCATGAATGTAATAAACTCATGTGCCTCATTCATTGGCAATAGCCATAGACCCTCACTTATGACCAGGTTAGTTTTCTAGCTCCGGTATCTTGTTTCCTGGTTAACATTATATTAGCAGCAAAAAGGTAGAAGGGATGAGAGATAGCTGTAAGAGTAGCATGGCAATCTATGGAAAGGGAGAAGATTAAAAAAGGGTCCACAAAATCAGATACAAAAATGGAAAAAGAAATTGTAATCTGCACTATTTTCTCTGAGGGCAAACAGCCGTCTAGATTGTCAGAGCTGTGTTACAACCCAGTTCAGTCATAAACGGCCGTAATGGTGGTCTGCAGTAATCAAGAAAGGTTAAACTTGTCTTTGGTTTGCTCTGTCTCAGAAAACCAGAACATTTATAACACAATTTAAGAAGATTTCAGTGAAAATGATTTTTAAAATTTGATAACAAGGTTTTATTTCTTAAAGAAATATACCTTTTCTGTGATTATGGCAGATAAATCAAGCATTAATTTAATTCCAATTTGGATTTCTTTTCAATCTTAAAATGGATTCTGAGTGAGAAGGGGGGGTTCAAAGTTTTAATTTCACAGGTGTTTTAACTTTTTATTTATAGTCAAACTTTGTGTGGAAGAGTAAAACTTATTCCTGTCCTGGGAAATGAAGTAAAATGGAATCCAGGAGTAATTCTGACTAAAAGTCTGAGTTTACGAACTTCCAGTGCTGCAAAACTGACAATCTGTGAGTTAATCTCTATTCTGCACCTTCATACTTTCAGGTGAGAAGTATTACACAAATACCAAGCGCTGTAAACCCTGTGGAATGCTCAGTCCTTACAACTACTAACAGCAAGCTGCTCGGTGGCTTATTAGGGAAGGTGCTCCTCTTGCAGGACCACAACAGGTCTGATTTAGGCCGGTGTCTGAATTCGTTAGTAAAATCACAGCTCTCACCTGTTTTCTTTCTCACATTCTTTCTGAATTTTAGTATGACCAATGATGTAGGCTATTTTTTAGCCTAAAATATTTTGGCAGACACTTTTTGTCTGAATACCCAGAGTGAAAAATGCATTTGAAGTCATAGCAGATGAATTCTGCATAGAGACTATATACCACCTGATATTACACGAAACTTGAGGTTTTGCCTTGACTTTGGTGCCGGACTCTAGTGGTAGCTGTCTCTAGGATGAGGGTCTCTCAGGTGTGCAATATACCTTTCCTTAACTGTCAAGCACAGGCAAGGAAAGGCAGCTCAGAAGGGTCTTCACTAGCTGGTGTTATATGGAAAGAGGTGTTGGTTTATCTATATTTTTTGTTTAACTGGAAGATAATCCGTAATGTACAACACTGTTTTGAAAGCAAAATACTGCACAGAAAAGCTTTCTTATGTCTGTAATTTCTGGAACTTAACTTCTGAAACAGTTGTGCTAGTTATGGTCTATTATATATTTTTAGAAATCCGGTGTTTTAATGATCACAAATCTGCAATGTAGGAAGTAGTCCATCAAATACTGAGCCAATGAATTTTGATAGCACTTTCGTAAAAATAAGAGGTAGAATTCTCTGATGACTTCAGTAAGCAGAATAAACTAATACATATGCTCACACTCATACTCCCTCATACCTGCACACACACACACATACACACAATCACAAACACACTGGTTCTTGCCCCAAATTTCACATAGAAAATAGAGAGTCTAAAATTCTCCATCTGACTTATTTCACTTAGCATAATACCCTCACAGTGTATCCATGTCATCGCAAATGGCAAGATTTCATCCTTTTTTATGGCTGAGTAGTATTCCACTGTGTGTGTGTGTGTGTGTGTGTGTGTGTGTGTGTATGTGTGTGTGTGTGTATACCACATCTTCTTTATCCATTTGTCCATTCTTGGGCACTTAGGTTGGCTATTGTGAATAATGCTGCAAGGAGCACATGTATACAGTTCGTATGGCAACTAGACTTTTGGTAGTGAACAAGACGTAGTCCACACAGAAGTCGAAGTATTGTGATGTACACCTGAAATTTATATAATGTTGTAAACCAGTGTGACTTCAATAAAAAAATAATAAAATTCTCATGAGAAATGACTAATTTTTAAGAAAGGCTAGGTAAGAAATATAAGGAGCTGACAAATAGTTGGCAAGTTGAAAGTGCTTGTATAGATGAAGAGGTTTAAAGACTAAAACAAAATGTAAGTCCCAGATTCCCACTGTATCCCTGTTTCAGTCACTGTACCCTTTCCCCATCCCATCTCAGAAGCCGAATTATCTTCTCCCCTCAGACTAAAACAGTTTTTATACACATAGTCTAAACACAGGAAATAGATGTTGGAAAGCATCAGGAAATTAGGAGGAATAATGGTTAAATGAGTAAGGATAACAGTTAACCTAACGTATGTGACAAATACCGTCTCGTTCTCCCCTTCCCACCCCCTCACACTGACCTCCACCCCACCAGGTATCATATACACAAACTCAGAGAATTTTTTGTTGTCTTTGCTTTGGAGCAATTTCCAGATCATGATCCTTTCTGACTACAACTTTTGACATTTTTAGTTTTTTCTTTCTTCCCAAAGGTTTTTTACCAACAATGTTGGAATGTGGAGCTGCTGGTCTTACAGGCTGTACTCTAGATTTTGGTCTCTGAATCTTTCAAACATTGTAATTCCAGTTGTTGAAGCTCGGAGTTACCCAGGTGGTAGTTATTAACTGACGTGTCATGGTTCATGGTGAACAAGCTAGGTCAACAAACTTGTTTTTCATCATGGCTGGTTTTAATTTGAAAGGGAGCTTGTTACCTATTTGATAATGCTTCACTGAAGTTCACCTATTTCAGGTAGATTAATAGCTTGTTCAGGGATGAGGAGCCCAGGGGCCCTGTTGTAGCAGTGTGCTGTAGGTTCAAGGTTCAAACTTCAGAAAGTATAAAAGTCCTTGTTTTTCTTCTACCTGTTTGCCAGTGCATGCCTTAGTGAACTTTTATACTCGGTAATGCTTGAACAGTCACAGGTTGGTGATCTTATAGTAATATTAGGAGCTGTGTTATATAATTAAGAAAGAGATGTGCTCTGGTAGTAATTTCCAGAGTAGAAGACTTTTCAGTTTTGAAGAGCATGAGGTTGGTGAAGATTGAAAAATATACATATGTAGTTTCCTGATCATTCACAGGAAAAAGATTCAAAATCTTTCTAAAATAGAATATTAAATTTTATGCAAATCCTGATACCATAGGTAGGTATTAGATTGAAGAAAATAGGTGAGAAAGGCCGTTTGTGTTTGGACCAATTCTTCATGGTGATGTATCAGTAATTCCTTAAATGAATGTCTGCTTAAATATATTTTTAATACATCTTAAAATTTGTAGTAAATTATTCATGGAAAAATTCTCTTCTTTTTGTAAGGGGCAGTTTCACTACGTTTGTTTTCTTTTAGCCTTTCATGAACTAGATCGCTGTGCACAAAAAGTGTATCAGCTAGCTCTGTCCATCTGGAGAAGAAAAAATTCCCGCTGCACTTCCTTCGTAGCGTGACCCTTATGAATCTTAATGTGGCTGAAGTTCCCACTCAGATTTTGCTCCTGGAGCGTTTAAATTCAACACTACTATTTGAAGATTAAAGCACAGTGGAAATATTAATGATGTCTCTGTACTGAAAACAGCTTGGCAATCTCTTAAATTGATAGGTTTCTAAAGAAACTCTCCATTTCAAGTAAGGATCTGATATTTGGATCTCCTAAGCAGTCTGAAATGTAGTTTACCTCCATAGATTGGCTATCTAGGAGCTTGTAAACAAATTCATAAATTTGTCATGCTGATTATAGTGTTGGCAAACACAATGGCTGATCATGTTATAAATGTTTATCAACACCCGCACTCACCCACCTGCTAAGAGGTGCTACGCTTTAATGAAATTGTTTGAATATCAAGGCTGGTTGCTAAGATACAATGTTCTTGTTACTAGGGATGTGATGCTTGCAGATTTCTGTTATCAAATAATGATTAGAGATGTGCTAACCTCAAGGTGCTCAGTGCGGTGAAAGGTTTACCGAGCTACAAATTAGTAAACTGTCTGCTTGAGCAGGCACTGGCAGAAGAAACATGAGCCTCATCCATACACGACTGGCATTTTAAAAGAAGACAAGAGAGGACGGGAGCAGGGCCATAAATGATGGCTCCTTGAAAGTTTGCCATGGAAGGTTTACCTACTCTATGGCTCAGCATGATATGTCTCTAGCCAGCCAGGGAATTTGTTGAAATCCATTGCCAATAACTCCTTCCTTTCTTATGAAAAGACCATTTTTTACATTTCCTTTTAACTGATTGTTAGGCAATTATTAACATTAAACACACCACATCTTTTTGTGAGAAATAAAAGCACATGAAAATGTAATCCTACAGAACAGAGGTGTATTTTTAACATGAACACATTTTTAAGATAATGCCAGATTTAAGAGAATTCTTGGTATAAATGCCGTATTTAGTATGATAAATTTTGAAAATGGTGCAAAATTTTTTCTGTTTTTATTTTATATTTTTATTCTTCCATTTTCTAGGAGAATTCAATCCCCCAGAATATTTAATATAATATAAAACATCATCATGTAAGTGTCAGAATGTTTCTTTTTATTTTCACATTATCTCAAAAAATACCATGGAGATGACCAAAGCTCTGTCGTCCACATTAGGCTAATTGTTCGTCTTGTTAAAGCAGAACCTGAGTTGCAGTATCACACTTACATTGGGGATACTCTGAGCACAACATTTTTACAGTGAAAACATTTCCATGATTTTATGACAGTCCCTGGAATTCCCAAGTGCTCTACTCATCACTAGTAATAATTCAGAAACGTGTAGGCAACTGTACTTCTGGTGTCATGTATAATTTTTACTCTTGTTGCTTTATAAGAAATTTCAATTATTAGGATCACAGATCTGATGGGTATTAAATTGACTCTTGAAATTTCCCTTAATAAAAATTGAAATTGTAGATACATTTTAATAATGAAAGTGTTAAAATGATATTCAGATATAACATCTGGCCTTCCATTAGATCATGAATACTATGAGAGCAGATTCTGAGTCTGTTTTTGCTCATCAGCAGGTAACCATCCTCCAGAAGAGTGCCTGCACAAAAGAGGCACCTTATGAGTGAAGGAATGACAGCTAAATCCAGAAAAGTTTGCTAGTATCCATAGCAGATTCTTAGGAGTTTGTAAGTTAAAATTTCCTGCCTTTTGTGTAGAGTACAAAAATATCAAAGGAAAATGTGATAATATCTTACCCTTGTGAAATGGATTTTATATATCTCAATTTTACAGATGTGGAAGGCAAAGTTTAGAGGAACAAGGTAATGAATTTCTCAGTATCACACAACTAATGGGAGGCAAAGCTGGCTCCAAAACTCAGGACCTTTTAGTCCAGTCCTGACTCCAGAACCCCAACTGCCTCTCTGATACTGTCCGAGCTGAGTGGGGAAAACAGGGCTGATAGTTAAGTAGACATGGATGAGAACACATTTAAATGCAGTAAACATTATATGCCTACTTTTTGCCAAACACACAGGTAGGCATATGAAGGATAAAAATAAATCATTTATGAAGTCCTTGGCCATGAGAAATTTTCAGTTTATTTGTTGAAATATAATATACTCACTTTAAAGAACTTGAGGGCTAAATATGAGTTCCAAGGAAAACATATTCAGCTTGAGGATGGAGAGAAAATCCTCATGGTGGCTGAGGTTCTGAGAGGGCATTGAAAGGATGAGTGTTTGGTTGGGAGATGTGACTGTTAACCTGAAAGATCTGTATTTAAATTCTTGTTCTGCCACATACTGGCTACATGAATTCGGGCAAATTTCTTAACCGAAACATGCTTTTCTTGTTATTATAATTTTCTCATGTGGATTAAATTAGTTCAGTAAGGTAATGTGCTTTGCACATACTAAACAGCCAGTGAATGTTAGTTATTTCTAAGACATATCCATTGACCATGCCCTACAGAATAGAGCTATATTACACTTGTTCCAGGCCCAAAATTGTTTCTGAAACTTAAATTTCACCTCTTTAATGAGATACTTAACTTGTTTTTATACTGTCCAAAGTTTGGTTCAATGAAATTGATTCATATTTATTGATGAATGCAAAAGAGACATTGCAAGAACATTTCCGTGTTCTTATTTTAAGACTTTTGTGCTTCGAATAGATTTACAAGCTAGCACATGGCTAATTATAGACATATGGAGACATGTGGAAGTGTTGCTTGGGCAGGAGTGCGCTGTCATGGTGGAGTGACCAGTGCTGGGTGGGCTTATCTGAAGAGATTTGTTCTCTTCCTACTCAGAGAGTTCTTGTGAGACTTAAATGAGCAGCTAAATCTGAATGTCAAAAGGTCTGCAGGGGCTGGCCCAGTGGCATAGGGGTTAAGTTCACACGCTCTGCTTCAGTAGCCTGGTGTTCGCGGGTTTGAATTCTGGGCAAGGACCTACACACTGCTCATCAAGCCACACTGTGGCAATGTCCTACATACAAAATAGAGGAAGATTTGCACAGATGTTAGCTCAGGGACCATCTTCCTCACCAAAAACAAACAAAAGATCTCCAAAGTCAAGGTAATTCAGATGACCCTACTGCAAGTAGGAAGAAGTAGACAAACAAATGCCAAATTTCTTAATATTCTCAGGATTATAACGCTTGCCAGTGATACCATATGTACTGACTTTTCTTGGAAATTAACTGTTGTGGTATTCAGCAATGCATCTCTGCTTTCTCCCACTTCTTTTTTGTTTTTTAATCAAAATTCAATGCTGCTTTCTTTTTTCTGTGCTTTCTTAATGTCTGCACTTCCAGAGTATTTTATCTTTAGTCTAAATACGAATACTAAATATTTGGCCTACTGGCTCAGAAGCCAGCTTGTCTAAGCCAAAAACTGCCTCTACTGTCTAATTTTTAAGGCTATATTTTAAAATGCCTCTTATTCACCAGTGAGAAAATTACAAAATGCACTATTAAAAAAGTGAGGTTTGTGCCACTTAGAGAATGTATTCCATACCCCCAAAAACCCATTATTCATATTTAGAGATGCCTCTAAATATAGATGTACTAAACTACCTCCCAATAATTCAGATCATGTCAAAGCACAAACCCCTCTCAGTGTGGGGTAGTGTGGGCATTTTGTTATCTACAACAGCTGTTGCCTCTTTTTGAGGAGAAAAAACCTACTTCTGTTTAAATTTATGTTGCATTGAGCAAGTTGTGTTGCTTGTGATTATGGGTGGCTCAGTTGTGTCACATGGCATGACCTGCTGTAACCTGGCTTAATGCAGTCCACATGTTGCACTGAATGACACACGTGAAAACATTCCACTTCTCCATGGAACTGTGTGAGCAGGTGATTTCTCTAAATGGCAGACACTCCCATGCTTGTATTTTAAACCTCTACCACTTTAGCTAAAAATATCTTTAAAAGCCCACCCAAAACATTTCCCTTGGTTATTTTTGCAAATTGTTGGGTGACTCACAAAGGGCAGGGAGGGATGCACAAGGGGAAGTTTTGAATTATTTACATAATTTGATGGGATGGTGTCTGCTATAAAAAATCCACTTGGTGGAAGTCATAAATTTATTTACTTCACATAATCAGAGTGCTAGAGAGGGAAACTAATCATATGATTATTAGCTTGCTGCTTCTTGGATTCCAGCAAGTTGATAGTTATGTTTCTCATATAAACTTACTCTCAAACTAAACTTAAAAAAACACTTATATGAAAGTGACTATGTTCCAGCAAACGGCTCTCTTTTTACCATTATATTTATTCCTCCTCTGTGAGAACAATGCACACCATTGATCTTGAATTCAACTTGAAGCGGTTGGCTATCAGTGAAAACATTTTACGTTGGGCCATGCAGACATTTTCCCCTGGTTTCCTGAATGACCAATGAGACACATTGGTAGCACATCTGGAGCAGAATTCTCCCTTGTTATTAAGCAAACTGACCAAATGGGGGTCTAACATGTAGTCTTGGTTTCTCCAGCATTGTGCTCTAAGCAACTATGGCAATTAGTCAGGTGTGTGGCTCAGAAAAGAGATCCTACGAACACAGGTCTGGGAATTAGACCTACTGCTGAAATCCCACTTTCAGCACATATCAGCTGGGTGACCCAGTGCAAGTCAGTTAACCTCTCTGAGCCTTTCCTTCTTCTGTAAAATGAGATGATAATATTATGTACACTTTACGGTGCTTTTAAAGAGGAAATTAGCTAAATGCTATGAAGTGCCCTGTAAAATGCTTGATATATAGGAGGCATTCAAAGCCAGGGAGCTACCATTAGTTTTGTTAAGTTCAAGTAGAGAAAGATGAAACCAACTCCTCACAAGTAAGCTGAGTAAAATAAATCAACACATTTACCAGATACGCCAAGCTCCCTTCTGCTTCTTTTTTCTGGAAATGTTTGGGGCCCCAGTGCACCATGCAGGTCAATTCTTCTGGGCACTAATTTTCTGAGACATCTTGTTATAGGCTTGAGAGCCTTTGCTTCCTTTTCCCTTTAACTAATTAAGAAGACTGTTTATCTAAAGTATTTGAAAATATAAAAGACCAGAAGACTAAATGCCACAGCAAAGGCAAGAAATAAAGCTGGTGCTTACCTAAGACATTAATTTTCACGATGTAATGTATACATTTTAACCTAGTGTTATCAAGATCTCCAACACTGTTTGACTCACTGAAGACAAAATGTCAGGTTAATTGAGCCTATCAAGAAAGATAATGATTTCTCAGTAGAGTATCTATTAATGATTGAATTATTTATCATTGTAAAGTGCATTTGTACCAAGATATGTCCATATTGGATGGATACAGCATAGGAGATAATACAGCAAAAACCTAAATCTAATGTGTTAGATTTAGCTGCTATTTGACATAAAGTAAATATTTGAATGGGAACATGGATTACTGTATTGGAAAATTTACTTTTTGCATGTAAAGAATAAGATATAACTGATTTGACAACTATGGTTATTTCTTTCCGTTAGAGTATTCGAGTAAAAGTGATCTGTAAGGTTTTTCAATTATTCCTAAGGACATGACTTTACCCAATTTATCAATCATCATTTTCTCTTCCTGTGCAATGAAGTTAACATCTTTCCCGCTCTTAGTCATCTTCCTTCTTTTCTTCTGACTTTTGGGGGACTTTTTTTCTTTAAGCTAAGTATGAGGGTTTTTTGCTTTTCTTCCATAGTTAAACTTTCTTAAAGTTGCTTATTTTTTACATTTATATAGCATGTTCTAGAAATGAAATAATTTCTTGCACTTCATCTAATATGACAAAATTGAAACTGAGCAGCTGGATCAGTTGCTGATCCAAAGTATATGCTCAGTACCTTCATATTGGATGGATGAATGGATGAATAAATGAAACGATAAATTAAAGAAAGCAAGCATGAAGGAAAAAATTGGATTGTAATGAATGCTGTATGCCATTGTAATTGTTATTATACTTCTCATGGTTATTGTTTGTGCTGCTTTAATTTTGACGTTCACCTGTGACACACGACCTTACATTAAATACAGATATACCCTAGATTAATAGTAAACTTGATGAAGTCTCCATTTAAAAAATTTGAATCCATTTCCCCCCTCCAATACATGTGGATGACTTAAGTAAAAGCTACAATACAAGGACAGACAGGATGGTTGGCAAGATGGAACTAACTCTGATATATGTCTCACATGTGAACATACTATTTTATTCCTAGAGCATTATGCTTAGGTGAAAGTCTCAATTTCAGAATAAAGAATATTGAGTTTCACTAACAAATCGTATTTACTGAAACGCGTGTGTTAAATACATCTGAGTGGCTTGGTGGGGGTTTGCTTTGGGAAACTGGATATAATTTGAAAAGAGCCTCTGTTAGTATTTTCCATACTGCATCTACTGGACCTTACCAATGAAGTGGAAGATACTGAAGTGAGAACTGTCTCTGGGTGGAGAAAAACTTGGATAAGCTGGGCTGCAAAACTGTATCACCATAATGGTAAATTTTCTTTTTAGAAACACAATGTAAAATATATAATGATAAACATTCTGTTTGGGTAACATCTACTCTAAACCCTTTTGTTTACAGGAGAAGAAACTGAGATGTACTGAAATTATATCATTTGCCCCCAGTGGCACATAGGCTATCAACTGAGGTCTCTTGACTCCTAATCCAGTGCAATTTTTGTACGTGATGTCATCTCTTAATTTATTATAAAAGAATCAAATGATACAATTCATGAAGATGGAGACATAATTAGCATGGCATTCTTAGTATTTTTAATAGCAGTGAAGCATTTGTACTATGCTTATGACATACCAACACTGAGGAGAAGATGAACTGGGAAATTTAAGGAAAACGAAAATACAAGAACTTACAATGCAACTGAGATTGAAATAATAGTCTACTAGGAAAATGGTTCAAGAAAGGACATACCCCAAACTTTTGCTCACAGAAGCCAAATTGTGCAATTCACGTTGAGAAAGGATTAGGCTGGTGGGGAAGTAAGACTTCATGTAGAAAATGGCTTTTAAAGAGAGAGTAATGTTTGCATAGTTAGAGAGGAAGAAGGACATCCAATTAGGGGGAAAAACCTGATGTGCAAGCGTTTATAGTGTGGATGGGCCTGTTGCAATGAGATCCACTGTTGGTGGGCAGTAGCCAAGGGTTTGGAAAAGGGAAAGCAGATTTTGATGTGTGGGGAAGGCTGAGATGCAGCGTGTTTGGAAGAGCATAGACTTTGGAGCCAGATAGATCTGAGTTTGAAGTAGCAACTCAAGTTACTAAACTTTCTGAGCCTTGGATTCCTCATCTGTATAATGGACATAATAAAGACAGGGTTGCGTCAAGTGAGATACCGCAGGAAGTCTTTAAAGAGCCTCCCACATAATAGGTGTGCAGTAAACATATCCTTTTATCTTCTTTCTACTAGTGGTTCCTCTATAATGCATGACATACCATTCTAAGAAAATGGATTCGTTCGTTTAACAAATGTACATGAATTACGTGTGACAAGTCAGTCCCTACACTGGTGTTGGGAATATTACAGAAACAATGCAGAGAGCTGTCCAAGATCAGGAATATGTTCTTTGGCAGCACTGTAAAGAGTGAATATAACTGGGCCATATAGCTAGAGAATACACAACCTTCACCAAATTAATATTCTTTCCAAATGAACTAAACTAAGTGTTGATAGTAGTTTGTGGAGAGAAATATTCAGTTGATCTTTTATTTTAGCCAAGAATTAGGTGCAGAGCATGACATTAGTACTGCCTTATGCATCTAAAAGGTGATATTTAACAATTCCAAGTACATGGATTACTTTTATGGAATAGTCAGCTTCACGGGCAAAATCTATGAGGTATATTCTTGAGTATTCTTTGGTTGATCCAATTTCACTAAGTCTTGCTTCTTGCTAATTGGAAAAGTGTGCGTAAGGAGGTATGACTTGTGTGAAGGATCCTATCTACTTTGGAACTTTTATCTAAGGAACTTGGACAGAAAAACATCAATTCAAATGGATTGTGGTAATGGGAACAACTTTGGTTGAATTTTAAAGTTTCCATAACTCCACAAATTAGCTCAATCTCTCTCTGTAGGCCAATTAATATCAGTCTGTATTTTATTGTTGATGCTGTCCATTCTATGGGACACTCTCTGCAAGCATGCATAGCATACATCATAACTAAATGACAGTTTAAGGATTTGGATGACCTGTAGCTTGTGGATAGACATGGAACAATATTCCCCTGGGTTTGGAAATACCAAAGCTTCTAGGTACTTTCAATTATTCTCATCTATCTATGGCTGTGGACCTAGGGTTTTATAAACCTGAGCCTATTATATAGTCTTCCTCTTTTCTATTTAGAGTAATGAAAGTGTTTGAACACAATGTCATGAAATAGGTATTAATGCAATCCTGCCAGAAAGTGACTTCTTATGTCAAAAGGCTAAAATTTAACAAAGATGTGAATGCAACTTACTTTAAAAAATATGAGAATTAAGAATTTCAAGAAAGGTAAATTAAAACAAATTGTAGGAATAATTTCAGTTTAGGAAACCTTAATAGGGCAAGTTTCTTTTGTCTCTATTATTCAATTTCCACTATTTTAGTGACATAGAATTTTTTCTGTGACGCCTCAGTCAGTAAAGGTGAGGTATACCTGTGTGGAGGTCTGTGGGCTCTGTTCTGTGTATGAATTCTGTATTTTCCAGAAGCTACAGTGTGATTCTGTGTTTGATAATCTGGTGCAATAGGCATTGTTGTGGTAAGAATCTTGCCCTTGATGGAAAGCAATGAGACCACATTTGTTCCTTTTTCACTTTTCGTTTGGAAGATGTAAGTGCAGGTGGCGTCTTGGCTCTTGGGGGCTGTTCCCTCAGGCTCTGTTTGTTGAAGAAGTCCTATCAGATTTGAGTGCCAATTTTTCAACTTTATTCAGAGATTTTGATGTTCAGGCACATGGCAGACGCTTATATCTTGTCTTCTCAGAGTTTATTTTTAACTAGGGAAGGACTCGGCTGATGAGAAAAATGTAAAGATAGAGATGCATCAATGGATTAAATATTCATCTTTATTGTTTCTTCTTTTAATCTTGAGATTGTACATGGTGATAACTCCTGGGCTTGAGCAGAGAAAAGAATCTCTCCTTTTTTTGATTACATACATTTTTCCTTGCTTACTACTGTTTTTAAGATATATTTTTCTCATATTTTTTTCTTTTCCTCAAAACTCTCTGTATATGTTTTCTCTTCACTTTCTAATATATTCTCTACCAGATACAATATGGTTACTTCCTAGACTGTGAGCTGATCATTTTTATTCAATTTACCTTTACTGCCATGTCATTATAATTAAGAGAAAAAGATTTAGAAATTGTCTATGTTCAGGTAAAAGAAGGATGAGCTAGGTTGTGCTGTGTAACAAAAATTTTCAAAGTTCCAGTGTCTTAAATAACAAAGTTTTATTTTCACTTATGCCCCTTGTCCATCACAGATCAGCAGAGGGGTTCTACTCATTGTAATTACTCAGGACCCTGTGCTGATGGAGTCACTGCCGTTTTGGACATTTCTAGGCTTAATACAAGAGGAAGGAGAGAGTTCTGAGAGGTAGTGAATTAAAGACTAAATATTCCATCCTATACGTGACACATTCACTAATATTCACAACACATTGGGCAGAACTAGTCATACATTCCTATATAACCAAAGGGGAGGAGGAAGTATCATCCTGTCTTATGCCTGGAAGGGGTTGGACCAGAACTGCGTTCAGTACCACAGCAGGAAGCTTGCCAGGCTGCCTTTGATCTTAGTTGCAGGTTATGAATCATAGATGGAAGGACAGGGAGGTTTGACTTTATTCAGCAGTTTTGAAAAGATGACTGGCATCTGACAGTGTCTACCATGTAGCCAGTTCAGTTACACTGGGCCTTGGAGAGTCTAATTTGGGCCCCAGGTACTTGACATCATTCTAGCTCAGTTCCAAGAGTGGAGACAGTATGATGATATGCATAATGATGACAAACACAAGCTTTGGAGCTGGAGTTCTGGATTGGAATCCTCAAATCTTCAAAGACTATCAGTGTCTCTAAGCTCTATGAGGGTAGGGATTTTTGTCTGTTTTTGTCACATAATAATTTCTACATTCTTAGAATATTGCCTGATACATAGAAAGTGCTTAATAAATTCAAGTTGAATGAATACATGTGTGAATAGGATTTTGATCAGCATCAAGTGAGGTCATGTATCTGAAGTCCTTTACACTGTGGCTAGTACATATTTAGGGATCAATAAATAGCAGCTATTATTTTTACAATTCTGGAAGGAAATTAAGATATAAATTGAGGTATACAAATAATGGGGGAAATCTTTTCTAGGTCTATTCATAGCAGAATGTATTTCAGAGAAGACGCAAGGCTAAAGTAAACACTGTGGTGGCTTTGGAGGTTCAATTTGATTTTAAAGTAAAGAAATTCATTTCTATCCTAGAGAACATCCTAAATATGGAATATTTTTATAACTGGAAATGTTTTATAACTGTCTGGTGTCACTTTGTCACTTTTCTTGGGGTCAAGACAAACTGTCACAGAATTGTGTCTGTTGGGACTTGTCCAAGGGCTGGGGGGTTGACATCTGTAGAGCCAGGCTTCATAATTCTTCCTACCATCACGTATCCATCCATCCATCCATCCATCCATCCATCCATCCATTTAATTTAAAAAATATTTGTTGAGTACCTACTTTATGCCAGGGAATGAAACTTTCCTCTTCATGTTATTTTATTTTCTGATAGGTTAGGAGAGATTTTAGCTTGGCATTGTAAGTAATGATAAAGACCTATGGATTAGATTACAATAGGACCCTTCTGGTAACCAGAGTGTCATATTATATGACAGCACATTCTTGTCCACAGAATGATGATGTATTTGGAATGGTTTTGTAGGTAAACTAAACTGAACCAGAGAGTCAGCAAACATTCTAGCAAGGATGGGGTGATTATGATGCCAATCCTTCAGTTGGTATGTCTTCTAGACAAAGGGTCTGACCTGATTAACCCCATCACTATATTTTTGGTGCTAAGTGTAGCTAAATGCCATTTCAGGGATTTAAGCTGAGGAAGTTTAGAAACGTATTTTTCCTCTTATTCTGAATATTTGTAGATGGTTTGGCACAAATAAAAAAATTCTCTGCTGTATTTATTTATGATACTTCTCTGTTGGGAAATAATAATCTTTTGCTTCTTAATCTAAATTGAACTGCAGTATACCAATAAAACAAGTCAAAACATACAAAGTAAATTTTCTCTGTATAAATAATTAACTCTTTAAGATTTATTGGCCTTTCTCTATTTCCCCCTTTCTCTGAGTGGTGTAATCCAAATAAAATGTTGCGTTTATACTCATCTGATAAAATATTCATAAAAGAAACCACCACCTTTGCATTTGGATTAAGAAACCATGAAGAAAATACGGCTATGAATGTTGACCTCTGTCTACACCTAAAGCCTGTTAGCTGAACCCGACCGTCTGCAGGGAATCTCCTTTTACTTTACCTTCTTTTTTGCTCCTTGGTTCTTGTTAAAACTTTCATTGACTTTACTACATGATGATTTCGAAACAAACAGAAGTCAGTGATTAGTTTGTATTTTCGTCATGAATAGGCTATGATGTGAGCCAGGACTTCGCTAAAAAATATTCTTGGGGGGCCGGCCCCATGGCTGGGTGGTTTAGTTCGCGCCCTCCGCTTGGGTGGCCCAGGGTTTGACTGGTTCGAATCCTGGGCGCAGACATGGCACCACTTGTCAGGCCACGCTGAGGCAGCGTCCCACATAGCACAACCAGAGGCGCTCACAACTAGAATATACAACTATTACTGGGGGGCTTTGGGGAGAAGAATAAAAAAAAATTATAAAAGAAATATTCTTGGATGATCGGGAGTGGCTTTGGAAATAATGAGCGCAATCAGGGAAAAAGATTCCCTCCGTCCCAGAGGAGCAGATTTTGCTGCTGTGGAAGTGAGATTTGAATTGCTATTTTGACCTTTTATGGTTATCTATTGCTCCGTGCCACGTGGAGATAAAATACATCTCTATCAATCCTCAGGGTAAACTTGCTGCCATGTCTCTTGGTTTATCCTGTGTCCTAGAACAGTAGGTATATCTTGGTTTTGGCTCACATCTAGGCTATAGGATTCCAGCAAGACTAAATGGATTCTGGTGCCCAACTAGGAATCTGAGTTTACTATGAGATGGATTCTCTTGTGAACATTCTAAAAACCCAAATCCATAATGATGGCCAGCAGTGTTCTTAGAAGAGGTAGATCTCAGATGCTCCTTTTACCTTCCAGAGAAGTTTTAAAATTGATTATCAAATAAGCAATTGCTTGATTGTTCTCTTGACAATGTCCCATTCTGGGTGAACAAATAAATCTTTGTGCCTTGGCTCATTTTATGATAAATTCCTCAGTTTAACAATGAAACCACCTTAGCCTCCGAGGGAAAGCCCCTCAGAAAAATCACCAGACAGCTGGCTCAGGAGTTCCCAAACACAGTCCAAGGATCAGCTCCATTTGGTGATAACATTTTCACAGGATGGTGTTACACATATGTTTTAGTGTAAGGCCGATAAATTATTTTTCTTGAGAAGCTCAATATTTTATTTTGAGATCATGCCCTTATTTTTTCATGAAAAAATGTGCTTTCTTTTATGAAATGATGGTGAAACTAGAAGGTAGAAAAATAAAGTTTTTGACTATGTAGGTCCCTTAATTTTTGCTTAAAATAGGCCAGTTCATAAAATTTAAAAGTCTGGGAACCCGTGAACGGAACAACTTTAGATTTACAAGGGGTCTCTTGGTTCTAAGTGCAGTCAGACTCTTCTCTTATAATTTTGGGGGTTGACTGTCTTGATGAGACTTCAAGTCATCACCTGTCCTAGCCCAGCCCAGCTAAATGGTATTGGAAGGATTAGAGTTCATATTTAGTGTTTTTTAAAAGCTGAGTTAAGTTTGACAGGAACAGCAAGTCCAAAGAGGATCTGAACCAACAGGAACTGACATGGCCTTTGTAGTTGAAGTGTCAGCATTTGACGGCCTTGTTGTGGGATAGACACATTTTAGTGTTAGCGTCAGGGTTTTGAGTAATTCTTATTTTCTGACCTGGATGAGCCCTTGAGTTTTTCAAGATAATTTTCCTTTCTGTCTTAAATAGTGATTGAGTAATATTGGATGTTGTTTCATTCTACTTAAGAGATGATTACACTTAGTGGTTAGAATTACAAAACCCTGGAGAAAGTTGTAAAACTCTGTGAATGTGTATAATATTTTTAATTTTAATTATGTGTCTATTGAGGAAATTTTAGGAAATTTAGAAAGAAGTGAATAAGAAAAGGAAAAGTGTTTATACTCTTATTCCCCAGAAACGACAATTGTGAATGTTTTATTACACACTCTTTTAGTCTTCTTAGTACATATATTTATTAACTTGGGATCATACTGTAAGTAACATTTTGTAATCTGATCTATTTTTGCTATTTTATAACACACAGTGAATATTTCCTTTATCATTTATCAATCTTCAGCAATGTAATTTTTAATGGCTGTGTAATATTCTACTTTACAATCCTATCTTGTTGGATATTTGGTTTGCTTCCCATGTTTCACACTTGGGAATAAATAATTCTTTGATGAGCATCCTGTATCCATTTTTTTTAGGGTGACTTCCAACAAGTAGAATTACTAGGTAAACGTATATAAATATTTTCAATATCTGAAGGAAGGTTTGAACATTTTCTGAGGGCACAATAAAAGTCAGGTGCTGTTTTTGAGACATATAAATCACAATCTAGATTAAATGTCTGGCCAGCAAACATTCATATTTTTGCTAGAGATCCTGAAAGTCTGAGAAAGGAATAATGTAGAGAAAGAATAAAGAGCTGAGCTGTAACATCAGTGTGACCAGATAGCAATATGGGAGAGCAGAAAAATATTGACTTGCTAGTCCTTGTGATGAGCTTAGAAAATGTTGACATGGATGATCATATTGGCTGTAGTATCTGTATTTACAGGATTAAGAATTACTCCAGAATAAATAGTCCAACAAAGTTGACATAGGATTAGGTATTGATTGCATAACATTAAACTTACATACACTTAAGAAGTTAGTTTCTACCTGCTGAGTTTTTGTGTTTCACATGAAATATAAACCACAGATTTGTGATGTTGGTGGGGGGCTGTTGTTAACCCTGAGTTTGGTTGACGAAGGTTTTATTTAAGAGGTAACTGGAGATAAAATGCATGTGAAATATCAGGTTTCTTGTAATGTATATCTGATTTTGTTGTGTGGTTTTAACCTGCAGTTTTTCTACCTACACCTTAACTGGTGAAACATGATAAGAATGCAACACGCTGAGCAAGCATCGCTCCACATCCATTGCTCTCTGTGCAATCTGATCACACCTCTGGCTCGGTGAGCTGTAGCCATGGCTTTCAATTAAATTACCAGACTGCCATAAATCTGACGTTGGACTGAATTTCATATGTTTAAAATACTAAACCACTATTTACCAATCTCTAATGAGAAATCATCAAATAATTGAAACAGCAGTACCAATACTTATATTTAACTGTAGGTAGAGGCAAATGAAATAGAAGTACATCTTTATGAGAAAATATGTGCAAACATAGCTCAAAAACATTCACTCTGTTCATTCAATAAACAAAGGGGAAAAGTTATCGTGAGTTTGTTTTAAACACCTTAATGTAGGACATGTTTGAACTTCAAAACTAAATTTATAGCCTAATTAACCCAAACTCCCCTCAGACAGCATCTCCTCTTGAAGGTTTCCCGGATCACCAGGAATAAATAGCCACTCACTTCTCCATCCATCCACAGTACCCCATGCACTGTCAGTGTTTGTCTTCTGGTTACTTGTTTCCAGATGTTCCTTTCCAGTCAGCTGTTGACTTGGCGAGATCTGGCCCTGAGTCTTAGTTATCTCTGTTTTCCAAGCTCCTGGTACAAATAGATATTTGAAACTTGCTATTGAATGCATGCGACATATGGAGGTTGGCAATTTACTAAACTACAAACAATTTAAGTACACCTGAATTCCAAAAATTTTCTGTGGTTCGTTATTTTTCTTTCATTTCTTATCTGTTTTCAAAGATGACTGGTACACTACACCTCAAAATTTCAATAATGTGCACTACCATTTGCAGGTCCATGTCTGGGAAGAAGGCATAGAAATAATGACTAGTACCTTTGATAAATTAATAAACACTAAATTAATAATAATATAATATATTAATATATATTAATTATAAATAATTAATAATAATAAATTAATAAAAAGTTCTAATAGGAACTTTTCCATGGTACAATACCCTTTACTAGCCTCTTAAGATACAAAAAGTAAGAGGATTGCCCTTAAGAAATGAAGAGTCTAAAAAAAAAATACAGCATTTTTCAAATTGTGTTAAGGGATTGTGCTATTTTATCTGAAAGCAACAACAGTACCATATGTCCTGCAGTGTTGCTGGGACACAAAATCTTAGAGCCTGGAGATATCAAACTCTTAATTACCTTGATCAAGAAGGGATACGTGTCACATTCACTCATAACTTTTTGGCCAGAGGCAGTCACACGGCTTCAACTAGACTGCAAGGGAGAATGGGGGCCTTTCCATGTGCCGAAGAAGCACAAGTCCTGAATTGGTGAACACTAATAACTTCAAAGACTAAAATGGAAAAAAATTTTAAAATAAAGTTAACATTTTAATTATAAAAGTGCTAAATGCTCATGTTAAAAAATTCAAACGGTATAACAGAATATAAAGTGATTAACAAAATCCTTCCCTTAATCCAGATAATCCAAGTATAGCTACTTTTAATAGTTTTTGTGCATTGCTTTGGAAATTCTCTATTTTGTTTATGTATACACACATAGATCATAGATTTTTTTTGTGGAATATTCTTTATTCAAATAGTCCATCATGAGCATTTTTCCCTACGAGCATATATAGATCTATCATTATTCTTTATGATTTCGAACTGCAAGCTTTTCCATTTGCAACGATAATATTATACAGAGAGAGTGTTTGGTCTAATGGTGATAATGAGGGCGATGAGGAATTGGAGGAGGAGAAGAAAGATGGTGACATTTGATATTAGTCAAGTGCTATTACGATGGGCCAGGCTCTGTGCTAAGCACTCTACAGGCAGTGTCTCTTTTAATCTTCACAACTTCGGGAGGTACAAGGTTAGTACTATTATTATCACCATTTCACAAAGGAGGAAACTGAGGCATAGTAATGTTAACAGACTTGCCCCAAATCACATAGCAAGGAAGTGACAGAACCACAGTATGACTCAATCCCTTCTGGATCCAGAACCTGTGCTTATAACCACTAGGATATATTGCCTCTCCAGGGTATGAGTCTTTAAATTTTGATGTATTTCAAAATTACCTTCTGAAATTTTAACACCATATTAAGGTCCCAGCAAGAGTGAAGAGTGCCTGTTTCCCACACCTTCATCAACCCTGAGCTGGTTTAAACTTGGCCATCCTGACATGTGAAAAATTCTCCTGTTAAATACTGTACTGGTTTGTGAGGACCTCCAGAGCTATGAATTGGAACATGAAAAGACGCAAGAAAGAGGCTAGACACTTCTGGGAAATGATACTTGTTTTGCAAGAATCTCTTGCATTCATACTGTCTGAGAGGAAGGATTTGACAAGATGATTAATTTGTCTTTTCTCTTACCTAATTGTGCATTTGCTACTCATTAGAAAAAGAGTTCCTTTCCAATGTCAGCATCAAACCAATCCTCAACTGTTCACAGTTACATTTTTATTTGAAGGACTCAGGGCAAGAAATGAGAAGGAGAATTTCCCTGGTTTCTAGAGGGTGTCAGTTATGAGAGTGAATATTTGAGGTTATGGGTTGCACTGTGCTATGGCTCTGTGCTGAAAGCCATGGGACAGATGCTTCCACATGTTCTTTAGTTCCCTTTGTATGTGTGTGTGTGTGTGTGTAGGGGTGTGTGTGTGTGTGTAGGTATGTATGTGTGTGTCTGTGTGTGTGTGATATGGAGGGAGGCTCTAGAGAATAAGACCATGGCAAAGGCTCATCTTAGCCACATCTATAGGCAGTACTGCAGACAACAATTTTTTGTTGAGCACCTACTATATACCAGATCCTATGCTAAGCACTAGAAATACAATGAGAACCAAAATAGATAGTGTCCCTATCCTCACAGAACAGATAATTTGCGGGACAGACCAAAATAATTAAATTATACAACCAAATATCACCTGAGTTAAGGGACCAGTAGAATAGCACATGATACTGTAAGAACCTAGGAATAGTCATGAATGTCTTCCAGGGGGAACTGATGTTTGAGTTGAGATCTGAAGGCTGAGGAGTCATTAAAAACTTTGCTTTTGGAAAAGATCACATTTGCCACCCTTAGGAGATCTAGTTGAAGACAAGTCAGATGGTGCTGGGAGCCGTGTTCTCATTGTTCAGCAAGAGACAATGATGTTTGAGGTACAGGTGTTGGTGGAGATGTAGAGGAGACACATTCAAGAAATGTTTAGGAGAGAAAGTCAGTAGGACTTATTGATGGCTTTGATTTGGATGGTAAGGGGAAGAGCAGTGTCAAAGATGATGCCGGCTTCCTGGCTTGCATACTTGGTGATGTCATTCTTAGCTACGGGAGTCACTGGGATAGCACTGAGTTTGGGGGAAGTGGATTATGAGTTTGGTTTTGGACACATTGAACTCTCCATGCCTTTGAGACATCACGAAGGCAGAAATCTTATCTTTCTTACTCACTGTTGTATCCCCAGTGCCTAGAGTGACGTCTTGCATTTTGATAGGTACTAAATAAATATTTTTTAAAGTAATTTCATGAAGGCACATCTTTTTGATTATCTCACTTTTCTTAATAGCATTTTAACACTTTATTGACATATTTACACAATTCTTAATGGTTCTTTTTTTCATAATATTTCATCTGTCTTTTTGTTGTAGTTAATGGGTTTTCCTTTTACCCATGATATTCTCTAATTGGTTAGTTTTTCTATGAAATAACGTTATTTACTTTTTAAATTAATGTAACCAGTTACTTTACTTAATTATCAGATTTTTGTAATGGATTTTCAATCAATTCTTTAGGTTCTTTTAGTTATAGATTTCATGATTTGAAAATAAAGATAATTTTACCTTCCTGTTCTTGTTAAAAATATCTTAAAACATATATTATCTCATTTAATCTTTCTCATCACCTAAGTTCAAAAATTCTGATGAGCTCCTTCTCCTAGTAACTCAGCATACAACTTTATAGTATAACAAAGTTATATTCCATTTTGTTAATGGATTCACCTAAAAAAGACAAGTTGCAAAAAATCACTTCTTTCAAAATTTACAATTTTACCACCTCATTAAGAAAAATCAAATGTAAATGATGAGGCTATGGATCCTGTAAATGAAGCCAATGCCTGGAGGTATCTTTACTCATTCATTCATTCATAAATATTTACTGAAGACCTGGCACATATTAGGATCAATTCTAAGTTCTGGGGTACAGTAGTTAAAAAATAAAGGTAAAAATCTCTGCCATGATGGAACTTATATTCTAATGAGATAATAGAAAGTAAGTAGGACAAGTAAAGAAAATACATGGTTTGTTAGCTAGTGAAATGTGCTAACGCTAAAAATATCATAGAGGAGGAAAATATAAGGTGTCAGAAAGGGATGGTGAAGTTTTAGATAGGATGTCTAAGGAAGGCCTCACTGAAAAGATCCAGTTTAGATAAAAAGAAAATGAGGAGCATGTCATCTGGCCATTTGGGAGATAATTCTAGGCAAAGGGTCATGTTTAATGCAATGGCATTAAACAGGACAGTGTTTGGTCTGTTCTAGGAATGGTGCTATGGCCAGTGTGCCTTCAGCCGAGACGTGGGTGTAATCAAAGATTCAGAGAGGTAATGGGCATGAATGGTGGGATGGAGGTGGATAACATAAGGCCTTGAAGGTCATAGTAAGAACTTTGGTTTTTCCTCTGAGTAATATCAAAAGCCATAGGTGGGTTCAGATTGAAGGTGTAACAGAATGTGGTTTAGAGCTGTAGAGTCACTCTTTGCTCTGTTGAGACTGGACTGTGGGTAGGAAGGAGACCTATTTCAACAATCCACACAAAAGATAATAGTGGATTGGGCCAAGTTGTTAGCAGTGGAGGTGATGAAAAGTGGTTGGATTATGGACATATTTTGAAGGTAGACTCAATAGGATTTCCTGATTGATTAGATATGGGGTATGAGGGATGGAGAAAAGTTAACGATGCACCAAGACTTTGGTTTGAATGACCAAGGTGGAATTGCCTTTAACTGGGATGAGCACACAGTGGAAGGATCAGTATTTTTATTCTGGATTCCATTATTAGGGGCTACGTAGTAATATTTAAGCATTACAATTTTAAGGATGGGCAGAGGGATTTACAGGGGTTTACCACTCCATTCCATCCTCAGTTCTGACCCTTAAGGCTCCAACTATGGCAGTCCACTGATGACTGGGTAGCATTCAGGCAACATCAGGCTGAAGAGAAGTGGGGAGAGACAAGAAGAGGCCAATCTCAAAATGGGCAAGGGAAAGGAAAGGGAACCAGGCTCTCCACTCCTATGTTAAGAGATTTAACTATATTTTCTTACCATGTAGTGTTTGCTACTGAATTACAGAATGTGTTACTACTCATAGATATACGCTTTATAAAGACTAAGATTTATCTGCCATCTTATTTATTTAACAAATACTTACTAAGTATCTCATCTGTGCCAGTTTCTGTGCCAGGAGTTGGGGCTATAGGGAAGCATACTATTTGGCCCTCTTCCTAAAGCAGCTTGAAGCCTGGAAAGCAGACATAGATAAATAAACAATGAGAAGTATTATTACAGAAGGATGGTCCCAAGCTATGAGATTAGAGAATAGGGCCTGAGGAATTGTCAGGTGAGCTGGGCTGTGTATTTCTCCTTTGCTACTTAATTCTAGGATTCCGTGTTGTTGGTATTCTTATTTTCCTTTATGAATCAGGGGTTTAACTACTAAGAGATTGCAGGGTAATATATCATAAGACTCTTTGTTGGCTGAGCTGAGTTTCCTTCAGGACTTGCAAAATCTTGGGTCATGGGATTCCAACCTAAGATTAAAAAAAAAAGTCCAAAGTTTCTGTTCCCTGTTTGTAATTCTCCTAAACTCGATTATCTAACTTCTTCTCCAAGTGCCGTGACAAAGCAAAGTTTTTTCAATAGGGGTACCTATGTGCAGATTGAATGCGCTGTTCACGGTCTTTGTAATCAGGTGCTTAAGAAGAAGCAAGACTAGTAATATTCAATTACTAGGAGAGGAATTGAGAAAAAGGAGAATTTTTTATTGATGACGGACAGTTGAAGATACCTGTATATGTTGTACTCTTATTGTACATCCTTTGAAAGCGCTCTACGAGCACTTTCATTCATTCTGGGGAGGATGTACTTATTTCCCATAGAAATCTCCTTTTTTGTTTTTGATGTAGACCAGTGATCCAATGAAGTTCGATAAACTTGACTGCTGATTACCATAGGATGGTTACAACCCTCTCAGCTTCTGCAGCAAGATATTACTGAGAGAATCCAGCTTTCTGACTTTAAATTTAGGCAGATGTAACAATTGCTTTGAATTCACAACAGCCAGCTTGTACAATTGTCTACTGAGCCTAAGATGGTTTCACCCTTGAGTTATTTTCTTTTCAGAGTCTTATTTCTATAGTCAGAAGATGGAGAAATAAACAGAAAAATAAAATGATGATTAAGTGATATTTGTTCATTTATCTGCATAACAATTACTTTTTAAGTGCCCAGTACATATGGGAGTCATTTTGCATGGTTAATTTGTGAGTGCCACGTATTAGGTTTGTGCCTGGGGCAGGTTACGAGGAGACTTCACCCACTGTGTTTGTGTTTAGGGAAGTGTGACTTTCTTCAGTGCTCCACCACCCTGATGGAGCCCACATCCCTGCAGCTACCAAGAACTGTAGAAGTAGTGGCTTAATGTTCTTCCTATCCAAAGTTTTCCTCCCATCATATCTCCAACTGGCAGCTAATCTATGATTTCTGCTGTGATTTCCACTCAATATACCTGGCTTGGCCAGAGTCACCTAATTAAGGTTTGTTTGCAATTCTAATGAAAACAATTTTGAACTGATAACAAATAAGCTTCTTAAAACACTGAGTAGGGCAGGAAAGGGCTAGATCAAGGAATCAGATTTCTTTAATATGTAATAATATGTATTTTTTCTGATTACCAATGACCCTGGGATACGTTATAAACTAAACCAGATCATGTTGCCCCTAGACTATTTTTACAATAAACTTGATTTAAAATCTACTTTTTATGTCAAATTTTTAATCTTAGGTGTATTCAGAAGGACATATTAAGCCTAGTTCAATAAACAATTATCAAGCCCTACTGTGTGCTAGACACTATGCTGGATGCTGGGTAACAGTATGATTGAGACGTGACACTTGCTCTTGGGGAGCTCATGCTCCAGTGAAGAACATTGGAGTGTGATATTAACAATTATCACAGAAGTCACCAGGTTTGGATATCTGTTATGTACCAGGTACTCTGCTTGAGATTTTTCATACATTTAATCCTCATAATAGTTGTGCAAGGCGTACATTTGTTTTCCACATTTAACGGATGAGAAAACTGAGGTTTAATGAGGTCTAGTCTCTTGCTCAAGGTGACAGACAGTAAGTGGTAAATTAGGGTTTAATATTTGGATTATCACATTTCATGATTTGTGCTCTCACCATGATGATGCACTGCTTTCTAGTACAAGAAAATCCATACCTTTAGAGCAACATGAAATGGCTTGATGTTCTCTTGTGTCTATGTAGATGCCATTAAGCTCCATAAGCCAAAATTTCTATAAGGTATCCTTTTTGTATTTTCTGTTGTTGTTTAATAGGGAAAAAAGAAATCAATTTGAGTTATTCCATTTTCTAGAAAACCAAGATGTGAGGGCAAAATAATATTGTATAATTTTAGCAAGCATGCAGAATTTACAAAGGAATGTTACCTTCTCCAGAAAAGTCATTTTGGGCAGACTACATTTAATCCTGTGGTATTTGCCACTATTCAGAATGCCTCCCTTTTTGAAATTTTTTTACATTCATTTTTTTATTCCTCACAAAGAGCTTACTTTATTATTTAATGAGCAAATTTATTTTTATTGTAAAAAAGACCTGATCAATTTATCAGTAGACTTGACTCTGGTTAAACTCTAGATGTTTGCAAAAACCAAACCTATCTTTTACAGAGGACAATTTGCCACATTTGACATTCAAAACAATATGAGAGAAGTTTTGATGGCAATTCCACAAGCGTTTCTTAAGCAATCAATAGAATTAATGTACAGTTTTCCAAGGTCACTACTTGAAAGTGGACAACACTTATTTATTGCTTGGAGTTCTTATATTTTCAATGAATGATTACTTTATAGTTGCATATCATCCAGGTAGATTCACTGTAATGAAATAACAGCTTGAAGAGTTCTGCTTAACATGGGAGTGTGTTTCCTTTAGCTTCACCTCTCCTCGTCGTTGTCCAGCAAGACGAGAACAGCCATCTCAGACAGCACCTTCCAAAGGATCAGAAGTCAATTTAAAAAAGAAACAGGGAGGCAGCAAGAGCGAGAGTAAGAGAGGGAGAGAGAGAAATCATCAAAATGAGGAAGTGATTCCTCTAGATATCAGAAACAGGAGCAAAGTAACAATAGCTGAAATTCACCTCCCCATGGGGGAATGAATCATCAAAATAACCGGTGGAAAACAAGGTTGTGCAACCTTGACCAGCGTGTGTCACCGGCTGGTGGAATTTTTAGAAAGGCAGCAGTTTGGGTTCATCACTGCGGTTCGTGATTGCACACACCTGTTTGGGGTATGGATTTTGCAACCCCCCAAAAAGGGGAAACTGAACTCACTGCTCCTCCCGAGCTGTGCAAAAAAGCAGAAAACCACAGCTGCTCGAGCAGTTAACAGATATCAGTAAAATACCCATGTTACATAATTAAGGATAACGTTCTTGAAGCATATGGGCTGGAGGTATTATACTCTCATTAAAACTTTAGGTAGGAAACAATTTAGCATATTCTCACACATTTCTAGGGTTGAATGCTATAATAAATGTTTGTAATTAGGCATGCTCTAAACAGTTTATTAAATAATACATGAAGAAAATGGCTGATGAAATATAGACGGCTCTGCATTTTGTGTAGAATGACACAGAAGCATCAAGATGAGACATAAAAGATTTCTTCTCATTGACTTGATAACTAGTCACTCTGGGCAGCTTAAGTAAGACTGCAAGAGGTTTCGTTTGGCAGAGCAGCCTGTCTGTAATCTTAAAGAAATAGGAATTGATGGCTCTGGGTTTTTTTCCCTTTTCTTTTTAAATACATTATATGTAGCAGTCTTTGAATCGCTACTCCTGAATAGGAAGCAGTGCTTTTGACCACAGCAGTGCAAAAATCTCATGCACTTTATTCTGCCAAGGATAGATCAGCTTGATAGGAGATAGTAGGGATGGATAGAGCCCCAAAAGACCTAAAACAACATTTAAAAAATTATACCTTGGCCAACAGGTGCTGGTATTTATAAGTTGGAGAGGAATAGGAGTGAGAAGTCTCTTGAGAATCGCCAAGGCAGGTGTTTGGTCCCTGAGGAAGTGGTAGGAAACGTGCCCTGAGATGATATTAGATGGAGGAAAGAAATTCTTTCAGTTCTGCAGCCCTGTTTGATATTCAGGCCAGGTGATTAATGGTCAACAATTCCCATCTGAATGGAAGAGGGGGTGATCTGTGGAAAATGAGTTCGGATGATCCAGGGAAGTTCTCAAGGGAAAAATGACCACTTTCTGAAGTCACCAAGGTCAACTGGAAATATTGTTTTCTAAAGCACGCACATAAGAAATCCAGCAACAGAATGAACACGAAATTTTGGAATGCCTTCTAGAACATACTTGGAGAAACTGGGCAAGGTTGACATAGTTTTTACTGATTGGTCTGCTTAGTAGGTAAATGGGGCTGCCAGTCTGGCAGTTTGCACTGGCCATAAATCACCACTAGACATTTTATTTAAAAATTGGCACTGGCTTGGGGGAGGTAAGGGATCCTCAATTTGCTTTTCTTTTGAGGCCAGGCACAATCATAACACACAGGCCGCCTGGAAACGTCAGCACACATGGAGAGGAATGGCTCAGGTCTCTATGGCTGTATTTTCACATGCTGGGAGAGTGAGTGGCTAAATCAGAGTAAACCTCACCAGAAAGATCCTAGCAGACTGGTACAGCTTGGAGACATTCCTTTTGGAAACCAATTTCGTTGTGGAATTATGATGTAGGAAAGATGTCATAGATTTAATGTAAGACAGAAAATTTGGTGGTTTACTCTTTTACTGGTGGTGGTGATAGGTGGACCCATGGAGTCCATGTGGAGCACACAACTAGTATGTTCCAAAAACCACTCCATTATTAAAGAAATGAGTAACTCTCTATTTTTTTTCTGTTATCTCATTTAAAAGTTCACTTTTTAAATTTGTGAGGAATGGAGTCATAGTTTGGAAAGACAAAAATATACTGAAGTAAGGGATCATGCAACCACTGTTCTCGTGTGAGCAATGTGGGTGTTCTTTCTCTGAAAATCAGTGTAATTAAAAGATGATAAAATGGATAAGAAGAAATGCTTACGTTGGACACATCGCTACTCTGATAGAAATGGTAGAGATGCATTCCCTTCCTTTCATCTGTTTGCTTATTCCTTGAATATTCTTCAAAGCTTCACAGCGTGTTTGCATCAAGTTTTTTGATTTAAGTATATCAATTTTGAAAATATGAAAGTTAGTGTGTCAGGACAATTATATCACAAATAAACTGATTTACCAAATTACCAGTCTTTCTTCTCTGTTTACATAGGATATTTATAAATCTTAATTTACTGCACATTTTGTACTATGCAAACTATTAGAAAGGATCTGGTTAAGATAGAGATGTATCAACTTAACTTTGGCCTCATGAATAATTCAATTTGTTCACTTTCTGAAATATCCATTTTGCTGTTGATGCTACAAATATTTGAATGGGATTCAACTCGTTCATCAGAGATGTTTTTCCCCTCTTTCCTGGATTTCATGTACGTAATTTTGATGGCACTCTCTACCAAAAAATAAGAAAAATATACACTTTGGTTTCTGCTTGGTAAAGTGTTCAAAGTGATACAAAATGTCAAGAGCAAACAAGGAAACCACTCCAATGTGCTGAAGCAATTGGCAGTTTTCCTCGTATTTGGGACATGGGAGTATTGAAGGATTTGTGGCATTAATTACACATAAATGATTGAAGCAAAAAAAATGTGACCTGATGGGATTTTACTTTGTTTTAAAATATATAATATTAGATCTTTTACCAAATATTTACAAAAGTTCTGCTATAAATGCAATGGGATATGCATTCCTTAGATCACCATGTCCTACAAGCTGCCTGCTAGTAAATGGCAACATTCATAAAATGAGAAAAAAAAAGAAAAAGAAAAGAAAAATGAGAAATCCCCCAAAGCAGTCACTTAAAAAAAAATCCCACAATTCTGCCAGTATTCAATGCCTGCATTAAATGTCATGCCAGTAAATCTTCACTCAGAAAGATCAAAATGTAGCATATACAAGACTAAGGTAGGAACAAAGTGTCAACATTCCTTGGGTACCTTCTGAAATCATGCAGGTAATTAGCAGGTGTTTATAGTTTTAATTTTGATTTGTCCACAGGTATTCATTTAACAGTATGTTTTGGAGACAGTCATGTAAAGATTTTCATCTTGGCGTGTGTCTCAAATATTGGGATTTAACATACACATTACTTTGCAGTGAAATATTCTGATGGGGATTTATCATACTTGAGGGCCCTAAAAGCTATTATGTGAATATTTACAGCATCCTGGATTTTCAGCTAACTTGTAAATTTCAGGACAGTTAAGCTTCTAGTATTTACCTTTATTTTTGCTCCTTCTGCTTGAGAGTTATCATGGGACATAAATTGTGTGTGTGTGTGTGTGTATGTGCGTGTGTGTATGTTTTGTGTGTAAAGAAAGTGTAAACTCACTTCGTGGAGATCATAGTTCTAATCTTATTTTCACTGCTTTGTTAAAAAAAAAAACAACGCTGTCTTCTTTCATCCTGAAGTTTTGGAGTGGATAGCATAGTTTGTTTAAATAATATTATTAAGATATGAGATATATTGTGGATAAAAATAATTCAGGGGAAAAGAATACATTTTTTAAAAGGTATCTTACTCTCTACGAAATCAAAATGTCATTAACGTTCATGGAGTTCTCGAAACATAAAAGGGCACATACATGCACATACGTTCTCGTGCTCGCTCACTCGCTCGCTAACTCAAGCAAAAACAGTCTCTGAGGGAAGGAGCTGCAAGGCTGGTGCCAACTTCCCCAACATACCCAGGCAATTCTTTATTTAGAGTCTCCCATGCGCTATTTTTTTTTAATCTCTGGAATCTCAGGGATTTTCCCATCCCTCTACATGCTTGAGACGTTTCAGAGCATGGTAACCCCCTCTTGGAATCCTCTAACTCCTCTGCTTTATTTTTAAAATGTGGGCAGCATTAATATACAGGGAAGTGGCTGTTCCTATGACAAAGAAGGGTGAGATTCCCAGTGTGCGTAGCAATACCCCTGAAAAGCATTGTTGGGCGCAGAAGCCAACAGCATGAGCCACCAATGCTTCTTTTAAGGGGTGCTTGAAAATCACAAGGTTTTAAAACAAGAGCTCTCTGAGAAGGCGGGAAGAGCCATGCGTGGCAACATTGATAGAACACTTTGTGTCATTCTTGAACGTTCATTAGGTGACAGTTGATCTTTGCCAAAAGCCCGACATATAATACATGTCTAGTCTTTTTTGTTTTTTCAAACTTTAATAGATATAGTGGACCTGAATTTTGGTAATACATTTGCTTTCCACACAAGTGTGGTAACTCGGCTCTCTTTGGACCAGACTGTGATAACCTCTGAAACAGTTATTCTAGAATTGTCCTCTTGCATCGTGTGGGTGAAACTATTAATATAAATTTAAAAGTTATATCATATTTACATATTGTGTTTCTGATATAAACACACTCCTGTCTTTACAATAAAGCACAATGTGCAGTTGCAGAAAACTCCTTTTCACTTATGAACGTCTGAGTCTGAGATTCACACAAACCACACTTTTGTTTGACTCCAAAATGTGGGTGCCAAATGAATCTACTGCACTAGGCTTATGAACACTACTGCAACTGTGCAGCCACTATTTCTCTACTGGGAGAATTGTTTCGGCAGATAAACCATCTGGCTTGAAACACAGCCCTCTTTGAAAATATTCCCCATTATGTTAGCTCTGAAACAATGTGTACAACTATGCTCCAGGGGAGGACATGTTAACAGAAATTCAATGTCAAACAATATCTGCTCTGTAATCTTTTGCTAAATGTAAAAAAGAGGTAATCAAAATGCAAGATTTTAATTCTTTAAAGAGTCATTGTGAATGTGGCATAAGATGAAGAAAATTCAGGAAAATATTTAATAAGGATCTATAGGAGAATGTTTAACATAGTGGTTTTTTCTTTATAGATCACCCATGGAAAATGTGGCTCCTTTTGTTGTAAGTATCATGAAGATGGCGCATTAGTGCTTTGTGTTCATTCATTTCCTTTTTACTGAGTGTTTTCAAATATGAACTGATTGTATATGGTGGCAGGATTGTTGGAAGCCAGTATTCATAGCTAGAGATCCTGAAGTGAACAAGGTGACTTATGAGTTAGGAACACTGTATGGAAAATCTAAAACAAATGATATTGGGTAGAGAAAATTAGTATGCAGTGGAACAGGTACTATCTACAAATCAGCTAGAGAGAATTTGATACAAGTTTTAAGAATCCAGGCCAGCAATGTTATTGTTATGGAAGAAAGCTAGAAGGAAACAAGAGACTTTTAAAAATATTTTTTTAGGTTCAAATCTATTTAAGCTGATATTAAAAGAGAGGACTTGAGTGAAGTCACAAGAATGTTGTAAAAGTGTTGAGCACACCTGAGTCTATGAGACCAGAGAAATCTATGGTGGATGAGTTGGGCCCGTTGGTTGGGGTGGTTATAGGAGCAGTCAGCATATTGCCAAAATGAAGTGAAATTGAACTAAGTCCTAGGAACAAATACAACATATGTAGAGTGAAAGTCTTATGGAACAGAGCTAACTGGTCAACGGATGGGAAAGATTGATGCCATATGATGATAATTCCCACAAGGCTAAAAGAAAATGGTACATAGATAGGTTGCGTTGATTTATTTTTTTCCTTCATCACAAAATTGGCTTTGTACATCAAAGATATTCAGTTTTTAAAATTATTTATTTATTTATTTATTTATTTTTGGTGAGGAAGATCGGCCCGGAGCTAACATCTGTGCCAATCTTCCTCTATTTTTTTTTATTTTTTGTGGGATGCTGCCACAGCATGGCTTGATGAGCGCTGTGTAGGTACATGTCTGGGATCAGAACCTGTGAACCCTGGGCCGCTGAAGCAGAGAACACAAAATTAACCACTATACCACCAGGCTGACCCTTATTCAGTTTTTTTTTCTGGTTTTAGTATGTGGAATTTAGTCCTGGTTACTTTGT
This sequence comes from Equus quagga, assembly GCF_021613505.1. Classification (NCBI taxonomy): domain Eukaryota; kingdom Metazoa; phylum Chordata; class Mammalia; order Perissodactyla; family Equidae; genus Equus; species Equus quagga. The sequence continues at coordinate 88,100,837 of NC_060270.1, forward strand.
CCTTCCTTCTAGGTTCTTCCTTTACCACTCTGGCTTTAGCTGTGCAAACAAACATGTTTCCACAAAAATCTCAACTGTAGACTTGCAAGGAACCATGCTGTTTATTTTTTTCTACCACTTTTACAGGGGAGAGAACTGAAGTCCACAGAGTTTAAATTACTCTTTCTTTCACTTTATAATTTTATTGTACTGGATAACCAAGAACTTGTATTAATCAAAGGCTTCATTCCACATGTTCTGCATCTTAGGTGACTTCTGAGTAAAGGTCTCCAACAAAGAGACCTGGTGAATCACGTGAATTGACCAGAGGACCCAAGAGAGTCCTCATGGAGGACTACTCGATGAGCTAGTAAATAGAACAGAGATCTGTCCCTAAGTGGGAGGAAGCCTCTTTGGGGGCTAATTGGTGAGCATGGGATTTATTTATTTCTCACAATCCTCTTAGATAGACCTAGAAATGCCTACCACCTGGGAGCCAAGATTGCTGACCTACAGAAAACGGAACTGACGGAAACTTTTGGTCAGGTCTGATTCTACCATTGTTTCCTTGCGGAAGAGGAGAGATGCATAAATTCCCTCCGCATGCTGGGGAATATACTATACAGTGCTAAAAGCCCTGGGATTTTCTCAGTCCATTCAGGGCCATTAGCTGGAGCAGGCACTCTATTAAGTTGTATTGTGTCTATGTTTATGACTAGGAAGTGAACTCTGGATTATGTCTCTAGCAGGAGAAGAACAATCAGCAAATTAATGTATTGGACTTCTATGAAGTCTTCTTTGGTGAAGGTTAATTATCACTCTAATACTGTAAGGTCTGCTGCTGTGAGGAGAGTACTTAACACATGAGCTTCTGTTTGCCTTTCCCAATTTATTTTTCCTCACCAGTGACGGAGATACACCGTCACATGGTAAGGACAGATCTTCGTTGAAGAGAAATTGAAGTATTGTTAAACATTAACAGACCATTTGGGATTTTTTTTTGGATGCTTCGTCCTCCTACAATGTTATAAATTATGTGTGGGGGGGTGTGTGTGTGCATGCATATTAAATTGCCAAGTCTCTGACAAGTTTTAAAGGTTCACCGGAAACATTTAGATATAAATACACAATGAATCTTTAATTTATAAAAGATAAAACTCAAATAATTTTCATTGGAAAACAGAGAGAATGTGACTTGTCTGAAGGCTTATCAGAATTGATGAGGTGATTATTTGATGATATATACATAAAATTGAACTTCTCTATGTTTTGGTTAGTATTTTAAGTGAAATATTTTAGAACTGAAAAGACAGTTATGCCCAGTGAGCACAGTCCCGAGAATAAGATTCTGAGGAGATCTGAGGGATTCTGGTCCCCGCAGGGCTGGCTGAAGGGACAATGGTGAATGATTTACTTCTTTGCCGCCTTGTGCAGTTCTTCAGGTAGGCTGTCTCCTGACCCTTCTGAACTTGACAGAGAAACTCAGCGCAACAACTCCAGGTGGATTAGGATGTCTCAGACGGAAAAACGTAACTCAGCAATCCAAAGCAGACTTTGTAATTCGATGTTCATCACCATTTACCCCAGTAAATGAAGCAATAGTTGAGGTTTAAAAAAATAAGAAAGGAAAACCAGCCCACCAACTGCACTGAGGTGCGTGAGCAGGCCCTGCTCAGGGCAGGTAAGGTAGATTAATAACAGACCACTCCTAAGAAGGTTTAGGCTCTTACTGTCAGAGGGTAATAATTAATGATCAAATGTTAATGGAGATACTGGGCTGTTGATGTCATTAATTCAGCTCAGTGGAGCCAGTGCTGCCCAGGACCTGCCACAGCTGTCACTGCATTTGCTTAATTATTCCAGTGCCTTCGGGCTCTTTTTCTTTCATTTTTTTCCTTTACCCTTTTTTTTCCTCATACCAACTACGGGACATTTTATTTTCACTGACGCAGAATTATGAGGAGTATCCTGTCTCTGGGCAGTGCCAGGCCCCAAATACGTGAAAACCCAAAGGCAACAAAGGAGACCATAACTTTTTATTTAGATGAAAAGATGGAAAATGCTGAAGAAAGGCCATTTTTAAATAGCCTGATTGTGCTGATATAATTTTGGGGTTCTTTAAGGATTTGCATGTCGAAAGTGAACTCTGAGCTGTATAAAATGTCAAAGTGCTCACCCTCTCCCACAACCAAACAAAGAGAATACAGAGAAAGTGGCGCAAGAGTGTTGGTAAAACATAATGCCGTATAATCATTCATCCGAGAAGGGACCAGAAAGTTAGCTTTGCTGGGCAAATTGAGTCAAGGAAAAACACGGTGAGGGAAATGCCACTATGATGAAAATTCAGCTGTAGGAGTGTATGAATTTGCCTGCTGTTCTTTTAGAACTTTCTTGCATTTCTTTAGCTTTGTGTCTCTTTTATCTATGGCATTGCCTTAAGTTGAAGGAAAACCATTCTTTGTAAATACTATTTGGATCTTTCTCCCTTGGCTGATCTACTAACCACCACATTTCTCACTTTACTGTTTCCTACTTGGAAAAGGGTGTTTATTAGGGTTTAAAAAGAGACCCACCTTTCAAAACGTGAAATTGAAAAAAACCCAGTTCTGTGACTTTCAGGTAGAAATTTCTAGTTTTGATGAGTGTTAGGATGTCAAACGAGGCCAATGCGTCTTGTGCCTCAATGCTGGAATGCTGCTTGACTCCCTTCCAAACTGAAGCGCTTAAAAAAATGCGAGGCACTACAACAATTTCACATCTCTCTCCATGCTGCACATGGTGATTTAAAATAATTGGAGCTCTTCAAATTTTTATATGCCCTCAAATTTGGAAGTGATCGGTTCCGAGCATGGGCAGTACACAATGATTTAAAATTATTAGTCCCTCAAATTTATTGTAAGTGTTTCAGCTTGAGAGTGAGAGGAGAACCTGGATGTGGGCAATTAAAAGTGATTTAAAATGTTCATTACACTCAGATGTTATAGAAGCGATCAGAATTCTGGACACTTGTGTACATTTTTTAACTCATTGTTAAAATGACTCATTTTTTAGATTCAAAAGATATTATTAGCCCACCAGAAGAAGCATTTAAATAAACCACTTAAAATGCACCATAACGCAATTTGACTTTCACTGCATAGTCCCTATTGATGACCTGAATATGATTGTGATTGTAAAGCCAAATGCTCAAACTTGGCAAGGAAAAGAACTCTTCTTTTCTAGCGCATACATGAAAAGGAAATGTATTCAGTAAAAACACCTGATGTGCTGTGGTGACATGTAGAGTTTGTAATCTATCCTTATAAATCATACTGTTTTTGCTTTGAACAACAAGGACCTTTTTGAACTATTGCCTAAATTATTAATTCTAACACATGGTCAAACTTGTTTTTTATTTAAATATTCAAATAAAGTGTGCTTTTTTTTTTTTTTTTGTTGCTGAGGAAGATTTGCCCTGAGCTAATATCTGTTGCCCATCTTCCTCTTTTTTTGCTCGAAGAAGATTAGGTCTGAGCTAACATCTGCATCAGTCTTCCTCCATTTTATATGTGGGACACTACTACAGCATGGCTGATGAGTGATGTATGTCCTTGCCTGTGATATGAACCCATGAACCCAGGCCAGCAAAGAGGAGTGCACCAAACTCAACGATTACACCATGGGGCCAGCCCCTCAAATAAAGTGTTTTTATGAAAAAATATTTTACATGGTCAAATTTGTTTTTTACTTAATATTTCAAATAAAGTGCTTTTATCAAATATTATTTAGCTTAAATACTCATATTCTATCATCTCTGAGATGAAATATATGCATTAATTTTAAGCCTTTGGTTTGGTTTGGATATTTGGGTATTGAACCAAATGCAAAGGTACACAATTATGAAATGTACAAGATGGAATCCTCAGATGATTTACTTGGTCACTTGACAGTCATGTAACATTCCTCACATCTTTTACCAAAAAATATTCTCTAAGTGAGAACATTTAAACTTTTGCTGAGTGCCCTGATGCCAAGATTCTAAGATGGAAGGTAGATTTATGGTTCAAAAGTTAATAATATATAAGAAGAAATCCAGTCTTTTAAGAAGTCAGCTAAAATTCTTAACATGTTTTATTTGTACCTTTGAAAGCCACATGGACACTCTTTTACTTGATTTAAATGCAAGTGACAAAGGTGAAATTCCAGCATATTTCCCAGTCGCTTCTCTTCCTCAGTAAATGTTTTCATTTTGATAAAAATTGGGATAAGTTAATGAGGATTTGATTTTTTTAAAACCAAAACCTGGAGTTGGATTTTGAAATATTGTGATACTTGAAAACTTTCTGATCTTATAAACTAGCTTTACGCATCTTTATATTTTTATTACAGTAAAAATTTAACAGTATTAGAAATAGAAAATTTTAATAAGAGAAAATATGTTGTATTTGGGATTTCTATAAACCTAGGGATTTAGGACCCTGGACAGTGTGTAAAGTCCTATATTTGGTATAGTAGTCAACTTTTGACCTCAAATTTAGTATGAGTTTTTAAGGTTTGAAAAATTTCTTGTGTTTGTGTATTTTTAGTCCCCATGATCACATGCCTTTTTTGTGCTTAATTTTGTCAGAGAGCAAAAAGTTAAGAAAATTTGTTCAATTATCTGTGGCCGTGCTAAATTAAGAACATGTCAGTGGGCTAGTGCTATGCTATTAAAGAATTGGATTAAGCCTTATTTAGGTCACAAGTAGAATGAGCACAGTTATATCAAGATAGCCTTTGTTGAACACATAAGAATGCCTAGAAATGGCCTCATTCCAAAGCATGGTTCAACCAAAATAAAGTTCCTGCTTTTAGCTATATCCATTTGGGAGTCCTTGGGAACTGGAAAGGTCATTTGGAAAAAGTAAAGTACTGTTTGTGCTTAAACGCTATATCTTTCAGTACCGTTAGCTCAGTAAACCAATTCAAATAAACATCTGATATGTATTGATACATCTTTTAAAATACAGAATGCTGCTGTTCCATATTTTGATATTGCCTTCAGGGACAGCTTGTATTGTTTTGGAAACAATAAAGACATTAGTTACCATTTAAAAATAACACACACAACATACAACTCTTGGCCTTGCGAGATTGGTAAGGAGGTTCTCAGGTTAGAACTCATTGTACTTTTCAATTGTTTTCCATTTTTAAAGAAAGATCAGTTTAGTAAATCCTTTTCTCTCACATACAAAATAAATCCCAGGATAAAAGAAGGGATAATTTAGAAAAATTGAAGCATGTAAACTTGAGGAATAGGGTAAATTATATGTGTTTGCTCTGTAGGTGTAAAGGGACTTTTAAAAAAAGTCTAAGAGAAATGACCAATAAATCTGACCTTGTAAAAATGAAATTAAAAATTACCCTCTACATCAAAAATATCGAAATTGAAATACAAACACTACATAAGGAATATTTCTATAGATATCACAGATGAGATAATATCTGTAATATAAAAACATTTTATCCAAATTAATAAAAAAAAAAGTAAAGCCTCAGTAGATATAAAAGACAGGGCAAAAAATGAATACTGAAAATAAAGAAATTATAAATGGTTAACAAATTTATGAAAATAAAATTTAGTGAAGTATATTTAATGTACTATATACTAAATAAGTTTAAATTAATTATAATATGATATTTCTTAATTGTAAACTGCAAACATTAAAAAAAACCCAGTCCTTCATTCAATACATGTTTCTGAGCCTTCAGGAGACTGCAGGAGGTCCTAGGGATGTGGTCATGAACAAGATGTAAACAGTCCTTAGCCTGGAGAGGCCTGCAATCCTGAATGGATAACAGAAAGTTAACAGCAAACATGGGGTGGCGTGATGATTATTTTGCAGTCTAAAGAGCAGAGCCATGGGGTATCACCTAATCCAGACTTGGGGAGTCAGGGAGAGCCTCCCAAGGGAGTGAGGCCCCGGGCCCAAAAGTTTAGTGTTATTCTTGTCTGTGCTTTTTCTCACGCCCTCATCCAAATCCCTCAGCAACCCCCTCATTTCTACCTTCAGAATATACTGAGAATCTGACCACTTCTTGCCGTCTTCATTCCTGTCACTCTGGACCAAAGTGCCCTTTTACTGGAATATTATAATATATAATATTATAATAGCTCCTCAACTGCTCTGCCTGCTTCCACTCTTCTGCCATACGTTCCATTTTCTACACGGCAGCCGGGTACTTCCAACCTGTGTCTACCCACAACCCTACAGAGTTCCCTATGTCCTTCAGAATAAGACCCAAAGCCTCTTATACCTTCCAATCGTACATGATCTGCCTCGGGAGCCTGTCTGACCTTAACTCCTCTATTTTCCCCTCACTGCCTGAACTTCAGCCCTTCCATCTTTCTTCTCTTCCTCAAACAGGCTAAGTGTTCCATCACATCATGAGCTTTGCATTTGCTAATCTCTAGACTAGAAATGTTTTTCTCTCAAATACATGTAGGCCTTGCTTCCTTACTTCATTCAGGTTTCCATGCAAAGTTCATATCATCAAAATTTTTTCTTGACACTCTATTTAAGGCAGTCTGTCTTGTCTATGCCTTTACTTAACTTCTCTTCGTATTATTTATCGCCTCGTGATATATTTATGTTCATTATCTGTCTCCTCCTACTAGAAGGTAAAGATTGTTGAAGTCAGGGACTATATAAGCCAAGGATCAACAAAGAAAGAGAACAAGTAGGAGATTATCTATCTATCTATCTATAGTATATATATCACAAAGACTTGAATCAGGTGATGGTGGTAGCCGGCTAAGAAAGTTCCAAGTCCATAATACAGGCCTTCAGGAGTGCAGATTGTGGTCAGCACGAAACCTACAGGCACAGGCATAAGCTGCTGTCCACAGGCAGAATTTCTTCTCCCCTCCCCAGCTTTATTGAGGTATAAAAGACAAATAAAAATTGTTTATATTTAAGACGTGCAGCACAGTGATTTGATCGACCTACACATTGTGAAGTGATGAGCACAATCAAGCTAATTAACACAGCCATCTCCTCACATAGTTACTTTGTTTTTTACTCACTTAGAAAATTTCAAGTATACAATGCGGTATTATTAGCTATACTCACCACTGTATATTAGGTCACCAGAGGTTATTCATCTTATAACTAAGTTTGTACCTCTTGACCAACATCTCATCACCCTCAACTCCTGGCAACCACCATTCCACTGTCTGCTTCTGTGAGCTTGACTCTTTCAGAATTCACATATAAGTGAGATCATACAGTATTTGTCTTTGTGTGTCTGGCTTATTTGACTTACCACAATGTCTTCCAAGTTCATTCCAAGTTGTCACAAATGGTAGGCCAAAGGACCTGAATAGAGATTTTTCCAAAGAAGATACAAATGGCCGACAGGTATGTGAATAGCTGCTCAACATCTCTACTCATCAGGGAAATGCTAATCAAAACCACAATGAGATTATCACTTCACACCTGATACGATGTCTATTATCAAATAGACAAGAGATAAAACATGCCATGGGATGTGGAGAAAAGGGAACCCTGGTAAACTGTTGGTGGGAATGTAAATTGGTACAGCCATTATAGAAAACAGTATAGAGATTCCTTAAAAAATTAAAAATGGAACTACCATATGACCAAGCAATCCCACTTCTGTGTATATATGTCAAGGAAATCAAATCACCATCTCAAAGAGATACCTGCACTCCCATGTTCATTGCTGTATTATTCACAATAGCCAAGATGTGGAAACAACGTAAGTGTCTGTTGATGGATGAATGAATAAAGAAAATGTATAAATATAGAATCGCCATAAAAAGAAGGAAATTCTGCCATTGGTGACAATAGAATTTCTTCTTTTTTAGGGGAGCCTCTGCCTGGCTTTTAAGGCCTTCTAATCAGTTAAATTAGCCCACTCATTATCCAGGATACTGCCCCTTATTTAAGTTAATAGATTATGGATTTTACTTATATCTGCAAGCTTCCTTTACATCAACAGCCAAATTAGTGTTTGGTTACATACTGATGACTGTACCCTAGTCAAATTGACATATCAGAAAACCCATCACATTGGAAAGATCTCCTCTGGGAATAAATGGAGTCCCAGACACAAAGGTAGTTACACTCACTCAGAAGTATTTCTGCATGGACCTCTACTGGGTCCTCATGAGAAAAACTGGGGAAAGGGAAGAAGACCGGAGAGAGTCTCCCTCAATAGTTTAGGTGTGAAAGAGATATTGGCTGCTATAGGACAGGGTGGCAGAGGAGGCAAGCATGAATCAGCTTTCCTGCACCTTTCTCTCCTATGAAGGAAAACCTTGGGCGGGAAAGGGCGGCAAATCCTCTCTTCCAAGTTCAAGTATTGCTTGTATGGGAGAAGGAGAAGCAAACCTTGTCTGCTTCTGGAGGAAGGATAGGAAACAATCTCTTAGAAAGAAAGCAAAAATTCATTGCTTTTGGAGAAAAGATGGAAGCAAAAACCCCCCACACTTAGGGGAGCAGCGGGAATCCATCTTGGACCCCAAATTCTGTATTTATAACAAGTAGAGAGCTGCTATTACTGGAGGAGATGAGAAAACTCCTATCCAAGTACAACTGCAGATATAAGGTAGAATTTTATTACCATGGATGAAAGAGGCAGGAATACTGAGAAGGCTCAGGTATAGAAAGCCTACCTAAGACTGAGGCTCTATCAGGACAAGCGAGAACTTCTCTCCCTTCTCCATGAGCCTGATGCTGAATAACAAGCAAGAGCAATCTACTGCTAGAGGAAGAACAAGGCATGGAGGGAGACCCCGGTGTGGTGTAGGCCTTTGTGCTCTGCTGAAAGCTGATGGGAGAGCAGGGACACTGAGAACTATTAGGCACTCTAGCCCCCATTCTGAATCTAAAGTCGTACCAGTCTACTGCTAGAGGAATATGAAAACTGAGGTATACTGAAGTTAATGTTAGTTAGCAATAATGAAACCCAAACTCAGCTCAATTCCTCACTAGATTGGCTCAAAACCCCATTCTAATCACTTTATAGTAGAAAATGGATATCCATTTCCAGGTATAAATATTATCTACCCCTGTCTCTACTATTCTTCTACATAATGTTTGACATTCAATAATAAAAAAAAAGTATAGAACATACACAAAAATAGCAAGAATAAACAGCCTATAGTCAAAAGGTAAAACAATCAGCAGAACCGGAATTAGATATGACACAGATGTTCAAAGTATAAGAAAGAGATTTTAAAATAATGATAATCAACATGTTAGAAAACTAGTAGAAAATGTGGACAATATGCATGAGTAGTTGGGGAATTTAGCAACATATAGAAAGTATAAGAAAAGGCCAAGTGGGAATGCTGAAAGAAAAACATGATATCGGAGATGAAGAGCTGATCTGATGGACTCATTAGACTGGACACAGCTGAGGGAAGACACACTGAAGTGGAAGAGAGGTTAACAGAAAATATCCAAAGTGAAAGACAAAGAGGAAAGAATGAATGAATAGCAAACATAACTGAGCATCCAAAGTCTGCACAACAGTATCAAGTGGTCTAATGTGTGTATAATTATAATTCCAGAGGGAGAACAGAGAGAGATGAAGACAGGGGACATATTTGAAGAGATAATGTCTGAGAATTCTCCTTCCCCTTGAATGAGTAAGAGATCAAACCACAAATCCAAAAGCTCAAAGAATGATGAGAAGGATAAATACCAAAATACAACAAAACTAAACCACACCTAGATGTGTTATACTGAAACTACTGTAGACCAAAGACAAAGAGAAAATTTTCAAAGAAGCTAGAGAAAAAAAAAACATTGCATACAAAGGAATAAGAAAAGGATTACACCAGAATATTTGTCAGAAATTGTGTAAGTCAGAAGCCAATGGCTTAACATCTTTAAAGTACTTAAAGAAAAAAACCTCTGTCAACCCAGCATTCTATACCCAGAGGAGACATATTTCAAAAATGAAAGTGAAATAAAGATATTTTCAGCCAAGAAAAAGCTCAGAGAATTTATTGTCAATGTGCTTACACTACAAGAAATAAAGAGGAAGTTCTCTAGGATTATAATACCAAATGGAAACTTGGATCTACACAAAAAATAAAGAGCAGAGATAATGATAAAAACTAAGTTAAATTTGAAAGATTTAAAAATATTTAATCACTTTAGGGGCTGGCCTGGTGGGAGTGGTTAAGTTCACGTGTTCCACTTTAGCTGCCCAGGGTTCGCAGGTTCTGATCCCAGGTGCAGACCAATACATTGCTCATCAAGCCATGCTGTGGAGGCATCCCACATACAAAATAGAGGAAGATTGGCACAGATGTTAGCTCAGCAATGCTCTTCATCAAGCAAAAGGGGGAAGAATGGCAATGGATGTTAGCTCAGAGCCAATCTTCCTCACCAACAAAAAAGGAAAAAATTTAATCACTTTAGAGGGTAATAGACTGCTAAAGCAAAAATAATAAAAACATATTGTGAGAAGTTTAAAATATGTAAAAATATATATTTGACAAAAATAACACAAAGAGGGGCCAGCCTAGTGGCATAGCAGTTAAGTTCGTGCACTCCACTTTGGCGGCCCAGGGTTCACCAGTTCACACTTGGGGCCCAGACCTAAGTACCACTTATCAAGCCATGCTGTGGCAGGCATCCCACATGTAAAGTAGACGAGGTGGGTACAGATGTTAGCTCAGGGCCAATCTTCCTAAAAAAAATTAAAAAATGAAATAAAAAATAAATAAATAACACAAAGAATGGGAGGGAGGAATTGGAAATATATTGCTGGAAGATTTTCACACAATGTTATAGCATTACTTAAAGATGGATTGCAGTAGGGGCTGGCCCCGTGGCCGAGTGGTTAAGTTCGCACGCTACGCTGCAGGCGGCCCAGTGCTTCGTTGGTTCGAATCCTGGGCGCGGACATGGCACTGCTCATCAAACCACGCTGAGGCAGCGTCCCACATACCACAACTAGAAGGACCCACAACGAAGAATACACAACTATGTACCGGGGGGCTTTGGGGAGAAAAAGGAAAAATAAAATCTTTAAAAAAAAAAAAAAATGATGGATTGCGGTAAGTTAAAAATGTATATTTTAAATCCTATGGCCACCACTAAAAACAGAAGTATGACTAATAATCCAATAGCGGAGATGAAATACAATTATAAAAAATAATTGGCTAATCCAAGGAAAGCAGAGAGAGAGAAAAAGTAAAGAAAAATTTGGACAAACAAAATACATCTAACAAGATGGTGGATTTTAAAACAACCAGATCAACAATCATATTAAAAGGAAATCATCTAAACGCTACATTTAAAAGACAATGCCGGTAAAACAGCAAGACCCAATTATATGCTATTTATAAGAAACTCACTTTAAATATAAAGACAAAAATAGTTTAAATTTAGAGAATTGAAAAGGATATATCATGTAAATCTTAATCACATGAGAGCTATAGTGGCTGGGTTAAAATCAAATAAAATATATTTCAAAGCAAGGAATATTACCAGGGTTAAAAATAGACATTATATAATGGTAAAGAGTTCAATTCATTAAGAAGATATCACAATACTACATATACATTCACCTAATAACACAGCTTCCAAATACATGAAGCAAAAAGTAATAGACTTGAAAGGAGAAATAGACCAATCTTCAATTCATTTGAAGACATCAACACTCTTCCCTCAGTAATTGATTCAAAAAACAAAGAAAAAATCAGTAAGGAGGTACAGGACATTAACACTATCAATCAATTTGGTCTAATAGACATTTTTGAACACTGCACCCAACAACAGCAGAAGATGTAGTTTTTCCAAGTGCAGATGAGGGCCATAAAACAAACCTTAACTCACTTAAAAGAATTGAAATTAGATAAAGTAGGTTCTCAGACCACAGTGGAATTAAACTATAAATCAGTAAAGGAATGAAGGAATGGTATATAGAAAATCCCCCAATATTTGGAAATTAAACAATACCCTTCTAAATAACTCAGGTGTCAAAGAGGAAGTCACAAGGGAAATTAGAAAATATTTTGAGTTGAATGAAAACAAAAGCAGAACATATCAAGATTTATGGGACAGAGCCAAAGCAGTGATTAGAGGGAAATTTATAGCATTAAATGCTTGGATTAGAAACCAAGAAAAACTTCAAAACAATAATATAAGCTTCACCTAAAGAAAGTAGTGAAGGAAGAGCAAATCAAACCCAAACTAAGCAAAAGGAAGAAAATAATGAAGACAAGAAAAGACAAACAATAGAGAAAGCCAAAACCCCAAAAGCTGGTTTTCTGAAAAGGTAAAAAAATGTTATACATCTCTAGGCAAACTGATAAAGAAATAAAGAGAAAAGACACAAATTGCTAATATTAGGAATAAGAGGACATCACTACAGCAAATTCAGACTTTAGGAGGACAGTAAGGGAATATTATGAACAACTTAATGCCAAAAAATTTGATAACTTAATGAAAAGGACAAGTTCCTTCAAAGAAATGAAATGGAGAATTTCTCTCAGAGGCATAAACTATCAAAGTTTACTCGAGAAGAAATAGATAAACTGATATGTCTGTACCCATTAAAGAGATTAAATTCAGTTAAAAACTGTCCAAACTCCAAAATTCCAATTCCTGATGGTTTCATTGGTGAAGTCTACTAAACATTTTAGGAAGAAATAATACTAATTCTAGCCTAAATTTTCCGGAAAATAGAGGAGGAGAAAAAGTTCGGAATGCATTTTATGAAGCCAGCGTTATCCTGATACTAGTAATTGAAAAAGACATAACAAGAAAACAGAACTACAGAGTACATCCTTTATGAGCATAGACACAGAAGTCCTTAACAAAACTTGGAAATTAAATCCATCCATATATAAAAAAGATAATACATTGTGATGTGGTGAGAAGCAAATTTATTTTGACATTTGAAAATCAATCAATGTAATTTACTGTATCGAAAGATGAAAAAACAGAAACTATATGATCATCTCAATAGATACAGAAAAAGTATTTGACTAAAGTCAACATTTACTCATAATAAAACTCTCAGGAATGTAGGAATAGAAGGAAACATCCCCAGTCTCTTAAAGGACATCTGTAAAAAACTACAGTTAATGTGATGCTTGACGGTGAAAGACTGAATTCTTTACCCCCAAGTTCTGGAACAAGTTAGGGATGCCCACTCTCATCACTTCTGTTCAAAATGATACTGGAGTTCCTAGTCAGCACAATAGGCAGTAAGAAATAAAAGGGGTATAGATTAAACAAGAAAAAATAAAATTCTTCCTATTTGGAGACATACTGTCCACACAGAAAGTCCAAAATAATCTATAAAAAAACTACAAGAACTAATAAGTGAGTTTAGCAAAGACTCAGGATACAAAAATCTGCTCCCTTTCTATATATTAGCAAGGAAAAGTTGGAAATTGAAATTTTAAAAAAAGTAGCATCATTTACAATAACATTGACTAACATGAAACATTTATGGATAAAACTAAAAAGACAGTTGCATTATTTGAACACTGAAACTCGTAACACAGTTGGGAAAAATCAAAGAGGATTGAAATAAATGGAGAGCTCTATCATGTTTATAGATGGAAGACAATGTTAAGATGTCAGTTCTCCTCAACTCGATCTAGTGACTCTGTGAAATCCTAACAAAAACCCGAGGAGGATTTTGTGTGGGAATTACCAGATTGATTCTAAAATGTATATGAAAAAGGAAAGGACCTAGAATAGTAAAAGTGCTTTTGAATAAGACAAAGTAGGTAACTCACACTTTGTGATTTAAAATCTCACTATAATTCTACAGAAATTAACAAGTATGGTTTTGGTGAAAGGTCAGACATATAGATCACTGGAATGAGACAGAGACTCCAGAAATAGACCCATACAATTGTCTATAGACAATGGTTCGTAGACATAGATGCCAAGATAATTCAATGGAGGAAGGATAGTCTTTTCAATGTATGATATTGGAGCACCTCATAAAATACTAGAAATTAATATCAACCTACTCCTCATCCCATTTCTAAAAATTAACTAGAAATGTATTTTAAGCCTTAAGACACACCCAAGACTAAAATTTCCAGAAGAAAACACAGGAAAACAATCTTTGTGACCTTTAGTAAGGCAAAAATCTCTTAGATAACACACAAAAAGCAGAAACCATAAAAGAAAAAAAAAATTTAGGTTTCATCAGAAAAACTTCTTTTGTTCAAAAAATGATATTAAGAACATGAAAAGACAAGTTACCAATTGAGAAAAGATATTTGCAAAAACAGATATCTGGTAATAGACTGGTATTCAGAACTCTCATAACTCAATAATAAGAAAATAACCAACCAAATAAAAAAACAGGCTGCTGATTTGAACAGTTCATCAAAGAAAAGATACAGATGGCAAATAAACATAAGAATGGATCTTCCCTGTCATTAGTCAATAGGGAAATGCAAAATAAAATCACGATGAAATACCACCATGCACCTGTTAAAAAAGCTAAAAATTAAAGACAAAAAAAGACAATACCAAGTGCTGACAAGGATGTGGAGCAAGTGGAACTCTCAGACATTGCTGGTGGGAATGCAAAATGGTATAGCTACTTTGGAAGACAGTTTTTAATTTTCTTACAAAATTAAACGTATACTCTTTGTTTGACTTAGATATGCCACTTAAGGAATTTACCCAGGAGAAATGAATACATATGTCTACACAAAGCTCTACGTGAGTATTTATAGAGCTTTATTCATACTCTCCAAAACTGTAAACAACTTAATTGTCCATCAACTGCTGAAAGTATAAACATCCATACAATGAAAAATTACACAGCAAAAAAAGGGAAGAAACTACTGACTTATGCAACAACATGTATAAATCTCAAAAGCATTATGTCAAGAGAAAAAAACCAGATACAAAAGCAAACATAATGTATTATTCCACTTACATGCTATTCAGAAAAAGGAAAACTTCTGGGATGGGTAAGAGAGCAGTGGACGCCTAGGGTTGGGATTAGATGAAGAGATGGACTATGTAGGGGGCACAAGGAATTTATGGGATGATGGAAACATTCTGTATTTTGATTCTATTGATGGTTACATAGCTGTAACTCATAAAACATGTACCTAAAAACCTGGCCTTAAAAAAATACAATTAAAAATGTTACAAACTACATGAAACTAAGCAATAGTTTAATGCATTTTCCTATGTGATATCCTCTCTTTTCTTTCCCCTATTCCTTGAAATCCAGGTGGGAATGAACTATCAGTTTTGTAAGAGACAATTTTAATATCTTTTAGTGATAGAGGTGTTGAATAAAGCTTAGTCAAAATACTCTCTTTCTAAGAGAATGATATTTGAAACTAGTGTCTAGACTTCAAATTACTAAGATAAGAAATTTACTTGTGCTTGTAAGGGTGGATGAACAAAAAGTTTTATAGTAAATGAACTACTTTTATAATTATAAAATCCAGGCCTGGGTGCTGTGGCATATAAAGAAATCATACCTTCCATTTAAACTTTTGAAGGACAATAGTGTTGGTTTCTGGAATACCAACAGACCAAGAGGTATATCTACGTGCTTTTCAGGTAAAAGTTGACATCTGTACTCTGAGCTGTTGAAGGATTTCCACTCACAAAATGGGAGACAAGGGCTCTCCAACAGCAAAGATGAGCTGGAACTTGGCTTTTCTAGTAGGTTAGTATTTTTATGTGGTCCATAGCCTACTTGCATGTTCATGCACAACAAGAAATCTGCAGCATCTATTATCTTTATCTTTGTAAAAAATATATACAACGCTCAGCAAGAGTACCTGGAGTTCTTGGAGCGAAACCTAATCAATATTAGAAATTTCATTTTCTTCATTGGTCAGTGTCCAGACGTCCCTGAAACTACAGCCCTTTAGTTCATCCTGCCAAGTTCTCACTTGCTTTGCAGTCATTGGTTTGAAAAAGTGTAACGGCAAGAAGCAGAACAGAAAATAACGTATTTTTGTAAGTGATGATTACAAGTATTCGTCGTCAAATGAAACCCCATGATTCATTTCTTTCCACCGGAGTATATCCGTCAGGGTTAGTGAAAGGATCATTAAAGACATTTCTAGTGACGGTGGGAAATTACACAAATTCCACATTCTCTTATTCTATACTCTCTTAATAAGAACAACTACAATTTCTTTATTTCTTGCCAGATGTCTTATATGCATTCTCTCATTTATTTCTTACAACTCTGCATGGTAGGTATTTTCATGCCTCTTTTACAGATGAGGAAATGGAAGATACTGAAGGGATTTTGTGACTTCAATATGGTCACAGAGTTAATAAATAATGAAGTGAAGATTCAAACTCAGTCCCCAGCCCATGCTTTTTCCATTTTACCGTGTGTGGATCTCTCTCTCTTAGTTGACTCTGTTGGCCTTTGAGACTTTGGTGATATTTCTTGCTCCATTGGCTTTGCTGACTGCCAGTGCAACATCCTACTTCCTAATTACCTTCTGCTTGTAATTCTGCAACAATGTCCCAGTTCATTTTCCTTCTTCCAGAGTCTCTTCTATCCATTCTACAAACTCATACCTCAACACTAATAATTTCTAGAACACCCATTCCATCATGACTTTTCTGAATTCAAAACTTGTAATCTTCCTTCTATTTGCATTATGTCCTCCCTTTTCTGCTTAGCTTTAATGACCTTATGTAGTCTTGCATTTTATTCATCTTTGTATTTCAGTTTCCTCAAGAGCACTCCTCACTCTGGTCAGGTTAATCTCTCTGTCCCCAGCAAGCTCAATCTTGTGCTTTGATTCTTGTTCGTAACTCTGCCCTGTGACTTACTTTCTTTTTCATTTTTCTGTCTTTTTCAATCCTATCCATCTCTCAAGGCCTATTTCCAGTCTCATCTCTTCCAGTACATTTGTCTTCTCCCAGCTATACTGACTCTTTTCTTTATAAACTCCCTATGCATTAGGCATTTGCTTTGGGAATGAACAGCTAGTTGTTTCAAAAGATTTTAATTGTGTTAAATTAAGTAAAATGCCAAATTATTTCTAAGGATTGTCACAAAGCAATTGGCATTGCAGATATACCTTCTGACCTCTAAAATGTTCTTTGGGGGATGGAGAATTTGATATCCAAGTGTGTTCTAATCAATTTTATTCTCAGTCATTGGTGCTGGGAAGCTGTTATATTTTCCTTGGTTATTTTTTTTAAATTGGTTTTTATTGAGTAAACTCCTTGGACTCTACACTTAAGAAAACAGCACCCATAGTAACTAGCATTTTGTAGAATACAATTGACACAGAAGTAGTTGAATCTGTGGCCTTTTGCCTTTTGTTTCTATATCACTCTTTTAAAATTCCTTAAACTATTTCCCAATGGTTCTAGGTAATTCTAGCAGGAGAGGTGCATTTAAAATAATTTAGACCTTTATAGAAAGAATTTTATTTTGATTGTAAATCCAAAGTTCATCATTTCTTTCATACTGATTATTTCTAAGAGCAAGTCAACTCATGAGAAAAATCATATTATTATATTAAGATGCTTTGGCTATCATCCTTTTCCTGTCACCCCTTGTATTCCCAGGATTTCCTGTACTTAAGGACACTATGGATGTGGTCCATAGCTGGCCCCAGGGTTCTTTCTTGAAGGAGGGTAATGCTGACACAAGATCTGAGGAATGTATACCCACCAGGCTCTAGTAATAAAAAGTTTATTAATCCAAAAGGAAGATGTGCCAACACTCCCACATTTTGAGCTCGTTAAACATCTCAAGTTATTTTACAAACAGCTTGTTTTCAATAAAATCCCGAATGCTTTCTATCCCAAGTATTTCCCTCCCTTAATTATTTTTAAATGATGTCAAGGAAATTTCATCCATATGTACTTGCTTTCAATATATTTATTGAGTCAACTATTGTTTGTAAAGATTGATATAATATTGTCCAGGGCCCCAGATATGCTTTGAAATTATGTTTCTTCTGTTATTTAGGAAGTTCGTTTCTGTTCAGGCCGTCTTGTTTGTAACCAAAGCTTTGGGTTATAGTCAAAACTAGCACTTCTGAATCAGCTTTGAATTTCTTCTTTATTCTTGCATGTCACTTCCATGTGGAGATGCAGGAACTCACTTCTATTTTACTCTCCTGCTCAAAAGTTACAAAGTCATTTGTAACTGGAGTAAACCTTGCTCCTAACATTCTCCTTACTGTTGAGTGCTTTTTCCTTTATGTTTAATTTTCTTGGAAATCTCGATGCACAGTTAGGTGAATATATTATGGAGAATACACCAGAAACACGTGAATGAACGTTAAATAATTTATTTAAAGTTGTCACCCTAGACTTAGGACTTGAAAATATTTTTATATTTAAGTTGCTATACCACATCTATTGTATAACCATATCTAATGTAGTTATTGTGTGAAATGCAAAAAGGAAAGGTTTTTACTATGAAATACATTTGTTTTAAAATTATAAGTTTATTTGAATACATTAAAGGATAAAAAGTTACGTGGTTCGTGTACATGCTAGATAAGGTTTAGTTATCCACTTAAATTATTCTAGGTGAATAAAATTATTTTATCTTTTTCATCTTCTGAATAAATGCATGAAAATGCATTTTTCTTTTGATATCCGTGCTAACATAACGAAGGGCCTGAAATTATACATGTAGTGGTTTTTGCATTTCAAGGTTGTGGAACCTGTCAGACTTGGTCAAAACTTATTCTTTAAGCTCTAAACTATCCAGAAGACAACTCACAGCTGACTGGGTGGCCTCTAGGGGAACCTGCTGTTTAAAACTTTTCAGGGACAAAAAAGAGTCCTAAACCATTTTGCCATGGATGAAAGAGCTGCCTAGTGACCTGACATTATGGGAAAGTAGAGAATGTTTATTGATGCTAAATATAATGGTGAGTCACTAAAGGTATATCTTATTTTTTTTTTTTAAAGATTTTATTTTTTTCCTTTTTCTCCCCAAAGCCCCCCAGTACATAGTTGTATATTCTTTCGTTGTGGGTCCTTCTAGTTGTGGCATGTGGGATGCTGCCTCAGCGTGGCTTGATGAGCAGTGCCATGTCCACGCCCAGGATTCGAACCAACGAAACACTGGGCCGCCTGCAGCGGAGCGCGCGAACTTAACCACTCGGCCACGGGGCCAGCCCCCAAGGTGTATCTTATTTTTAAATTGCAGTTTGATTTCTGTCTGCTCTGAGGAAGAGCTGTGCGTAAAGATTTTTTGTTTCTCGGGCTGCTCATTTTCAAGATATGTTCTAAATATTTATACACAGACTATAATAGCATGGTGGAATTATATACTCTACTAGGTAAACAGTATTACTTAAAATATCCAGTTTGTATTTTAAAGGCAGATTTGAATAGCCCCAAGTAAAATAAATATAGTCAGTGGGATCAATAATGTGTTTCAAAGTCCCTGATGAGTATTTGCATAATCTACATTTTAAAAAGTCCACCAGTAAGTATTTACACATCTTTAGAACCTTTACAGTCTATCATGCCATTTCTTTTACACTTCTATGAGGAATTTCTTCCATTAAAAAACACTGTTATAAAAGGAAATTAACAACTTTTAAATAATACTCTTAGAGAAAATCTCCAAAGCTGGGAAGCTGAAGTGAAGGCTAACACTTAATTCCTCACTTTTTCTGCTTATTCCTACGTGTTGGAGGGATCTCAGATCAGTATGGTATGAGCCATATGTGCTGCAATAACAAGATACAATGGAACAAGTTACGGTGGGAGCGTCAGCTTGGCATCCCATCCCCAGACTCCTCCTTCTCTCCTGTTTAGTGCCAACACAGGAGAAAGTACATTGAGGTGCATACCTGTTGTACTTTTTGGTGTGTTATGATCTCAGTTACCTTGGTCATAGTATCAGATGACTGAAAATATCTGTCTAGCAAATGAAATATAGCTCAATCATCTGGGGAGTTTGCATGTGATTGCATTACCTGGTTAAACATGTTCAGCTGAATTATTAATTTTCTGTCTTGTTAAGTACTGGATTCATGGCTAGAAGTGAAAATGCATGCAATGTAAAAATATGCTGAAAAACAGTTGTAAAACCATCGTTAGGTCTCAGTATTGCATGACTTCTTGTGAGACAGGGTGACACGTTTCTTAAAACAGGATCAGCTGTCATTTTCACAGGTTTATCTGAATAGTTTATATTGAAAATTATATATTCTAAAAATTTAGATGACAGAAGGTTCCTATAAGATAATTTATATGCAACAAATGCTGGGAAGATTGTGGGAAACTGTACCTACCTTGGAAAAATTACTCAGTAGTATTATGGACTGTTGGTCCTAGTCGGAGAAATCTTTTCTGACACTTAGAGAGTTCAGCAACCATTAGAGTTTAT
This sequence comes from Equus quagga, assembly GCF_021613505.1. Taxonomy (NCBI): domain Eukaryota; kingdom Metazoa; phylum Chordata; class Mammalia; order Perissodactyla; family Equidae; genus Equus; species Equus quagga. The sequence continues at coordinate 88,121,162 of NC_060270.1, forward strand.
GTTACATAAAGAAGTCATGGTTTCAGTTTACTAGTATTTATTCAGCTTCACAATATAGTAGCTATGCTATTGAAAGTGATAAGAGCTCTATGAAGGTGAGTGTACACGAAAGGGATAACTATTTGTTTATTGTCTATTTCATTGGTACCTTCTAAATGATCACAGTGTGTTTTGCAGTTACATTTTTACAGTTTACTTTGGAATAACAAATATGAAAATATTTATAGGAGATGTAAAACAGAGTTAAGTAAATAACAAATTCACTCTTTCTTTCCGGAAGATCTATTATTAAAGTTTGTATAGTCCAACTTTCTATACCAGGAATAGAGTTTCTATTTTAATGATGTAAAAAGTTAAACCTTTTTTTTAAACTTAAGCAGGAAGTTGGTTAAGTTTTTAGAGAGAACACTGTAGTAAGAAAAAAAAATCCAAATCAACTAACTACTTAGCTTTCTGGAAACATTATCTTCTAAATAATTACTTTTGCAGTAACAAAGATCCGAATTTCACTTACTGATGATGAGTAACAATGCACTTAAATTATTGGAAATGTTTGTGAATAAGTTTATTTTTAAAGGTCAGCAATTTCCCCCAGGGCACTGAATATATAACGTTCAGTATTATTGGATTGTAAAAGGATTTAGAAATACTCTTCTACCTCACTGATAAAAACAGTAAAAACTTACTTGAGAGAGTCATGTTATTTTAATGATAGTCATTGGATAAATCACCTTCATCTCTCTGAATTTCAGTGTCCTCATAAAAAGGGGACAGGACTTACTTTTAGGGTTTTAATGAGTGTTACATTGGCGTCTTGTCCACGTGCCAAATAAAGGTCACTGAGTATTAGTTACCATTGCCATTATCATCAGCATTTTCTTTGTCATCGTCTTCATTTTAATCATTATCAGTAAGATTATCCTCACTGTTTGTGAATGTCAGGCTCTCTGGTCACTTAAGTAGTTGTTCTTTGGCTGGTCAATATCTTTAGGGAGTATCTATCTTCATTTAATAAGCATTTCCAGAATATGTAATTCATTAATTCATTCATGCTACAAATATTAATTTAGCACCTATGATATACTGGAGCAGGGAATACCAGACCCCTCACTGCCCTCATGGAATTTATTGCTTATGTATATAAATCTGATGATCATACAGATAACTTTCATATCATAACTCTTTTTTTTGAAGAAGATTAGCCCTGAGCTAACATCTGCTGCCAATTCTCCTCCTTTTGCTGAGGAAGATTGGCCCTTAGCTAACATTCAAGCCTATCTTCCTCTATTTTATGTGTGGGATGCCTGCTACAGCATGGCTTGATAAGCGGTGCTAGGTCCGCGCCCAGGATTTGAACCAGCGAACCCCAGGCCACTGAAGCAGTGCGTGCAAATTTAACCCGTACACCGCTGGGCTGGCCCCCAGGTTATAACTTTTATAAGTGCCATGAAGTAGAGGTAGACGGATATTGTTATAAGAGCATATTATTGGGAATTTGGCCTAGTCAGAGAGGTCATGGAAGGTTCTCCCAGGAAGTGACATTAAAGCTGAGATCTGCAGGAAGGATTGCCTGAGGCACTAGGGAAATAGTGCTCAGCAGAGGGGACATCATGTGAGACAAGAAGGAACAGCATGTTATGGGAAATGAAAAAATGATAGGTGTGCCAGAAGCAGATGGTATAGGGGGGAGAGTGTAGGAGATACGCTAATGAGGTGTGTAGAGGATAAACCATTAAGAGCCTTGGTCTTTATCTAAGAACAATTGGAAAATATCGAGGTGTTTTATGAACTAAATGATATAGTCAAATTTATTTATTTATTTGCTTCAATTATTCTGGCTTTAGTGGGGCCTTAGTTTGAATGGGGCAAGATTAGAAGTGGAAAGCCCAGTTATGAGACTTTTAATGGTCTAGATAAGATATAGTGGTAGCTTGAATGAGGGTAGTGGTACAAGAGATGGACAGAAATGGATGAATTCAATTAAAAATTAGGGAGAAATTTTGTAGGGATTTCTGGTGTATTGGTTATATGAGAAAGAATTGATGAAGATGGCTCCCAAGTTTTTGGCTTGAACAAGTGGATCATGGCTGGTGCCATCAGGAAACATTGGGAAAAAACCAAATTTAGACTGGAGAACTACCATGAAATCAATTTTGAGCAACTGAAGTCTGCTTTTTTGTAAGAGAGTTGAGTGAACATGTCAAGGCAGTTGGTTACCTGAAATGGGAGGTCTAGACTGAAGAGTTAAGTATGTGATTTATCTCCATAAAAATTGCATGAGTTTCAGGGAGATTGTGTATAAACAAAGTGTGTAGTGAAAAGAGAGGATGACTTAACACCAACACTAATATCTAGGGAGAAAGGAATGAGCCTGCAGAGAAGAACGGCCAGAGCAGAAGGGGAACCAGAACGACATGTTATAGAAGCCAAGAGAAGCGAGTGTTTCAAGAACAGACTAGTAAAGAGCGGCCTACGTTTTTTTAGAGGTCAGGTAAGATGAGGACTAAAAATATGTCAATTAGATTTACTGATTTTATCTACTTGTGTTAATTAAATCTTATCATTGGTAACTTCAGTGGAAGGTACTTCACCTAGAGTGTGTGTTTGTGTGTGTATGGTGGGGGAATAGAGCTGCAAAAGGTTCCCCTTCTGCTCTGGCCGTTCTTCTCTGCAGGCTCATTCCTTTCTCCCTAGATATTAGTGTTGGTGTTAAGTCATCCTCTCTTTTCACTACACACTTTGTTTATACACAATCTCCCTGAAACTCACGCAAAAGACAGAGTGGGCTGAGTTGATGGCTGAGGGGGAGATGAGAAAAGAGAAACAATCATTTTATACAACTGTTTAGGGAAATTTGGGGTTTCTTTCAAAGTGTTTATGGTTTTGTTTCTTTACCACTGAGATTTTTAAAAATCTCAGAGGTGAAATTTGATTAGTCTTTTTTCTCTTTTAGGAGATTCCCTTAGTAAAGGCTACTACGATAATTTGTCAGGGCTTTAATTTTTTTAATTTTAATCATCTCTGACAATACATATGTCTCTAAGATTGCCACTGAACTCATCGTGTGCAGACTGAATTTTTTATTTCTTCCAATTAACAGCCAATCTTGATTCATGATTAAATCAACTATATTTGAGTGTAATTAACTATTCCATTTATGAATCTATCTGGCCATTTTTATAATAAGGACATAATGTCTATGTCCCGGTGACTCACAGTGCTAGGACAGAAGTCACAGGCATGAGCCCAGACTGATCACTTGGAATTGGTCAAATCAGCTATTTTTTTATTGGGCACTTACTTTTAGATACACGCTGTGGACTTTTCTTATACTTTGCTGTATTTTTTGATAGTCTATTTTTGGGGAAAAAGTAAGTATAGAAACACCTGCAGTAAATGATGGATATTTCTTAAAACTTCTGCAAATTATTTATTTCAAATTTTGGGTCTTATAAAATTGGGATTTTTATATTTTCAGGTTCATAAAACATTTTCCCTCTTAAGTGGAATCATTACATTTCAAGAGAAAATTGACTTAAAAATAGATTTCTTGCTTGACTAGATGGAAACCTAGGTTACATCAACAATTCAGGTTCTTATTTAAAATACTACTTCCCCTCCTCCTGGGTCTACCAGGCCTACCAGGAGAATAAAATGCGATAACAACTAAGATTTGTAGCAGCTCAAAACTTCTGTGGTGCCCAGAGCCAAGAGAACGGCAGAGTTTAAGCTTCTCTTAAGAGGAGAACCCATTTTTGGGTTCCCTCGCTGGCAGCACAGGGCTATGATGTTGCAATCTCTAGCACAGTTAAACCAGCAGGGATATCTGTAGCTAATGGTTATGCCTTTCTGTTCTGCAGTTTGACTAAATGAATGGGCTGTACTGTCAGTTCTAACGACTTTGGAAAAGAGAGGCAGACTCCTGGTCCCCTCATGAAGCATTATGTTAGATCTCACCATATGAAGCAAATATCTTGATCCCTGCTTCAAACCATGGCAGTGCATGCCTACAAAATTCCAGCGAGAGACCCAAGTGTCCCACATATTGTGGCAAATTTCCCATAATGTCCTGCAAATTGCAGCAGAGTTCGTGGGAAAAGTAGGAGGAAATGATCTTCCTGCATAGGGATGGCTCATGTGGGAAGGCTAATCCACAGGTTCCCGCAAGAATGGAGAAATACATCTGGTACATTTCTGAAGCACATCATGCAATGGTTATTTTGTATCTTAATTTTACACTTTGGGGAAGCTTTTGGAATGAATGAATTTCTAATAGATGGCTCTCGACTATGTGTTTATACATTGCACCTTTTTGCTATTAAGAACGTTGCTTCCCTAAAGAATGGTCACAGCCCTGGCAATACTTACATTTGGCTATTTCTCCAAACTGTAGGTTCTTAAAGCAATTAGCATTGACATCACAAGTAGATGGCAAGCTAGTTCTAAAAGGATCAGCTTTTAAAAGGGTGTTCCCCCAAAACCAAACTGGTGAAAGTATTAGTATAAATTAAAACATGTGGGGAGACAGTATGTTTACAAATTCTTCCTAGGCAAAAGGAGAATAAAATATGTTAGTGAATAAATGAGTTTTCTATTGTCCACTTTCACTGTCCTTCTATTTACTTCTTCTGTACAAGAAGGAAATTAGGTTTCTAGCAGTGGTTTTATTCCTGTGACTCCATAAAAAATTTGTGATCCCCCAAGTAGGAGGAATTTGATAAGTAACCATTTATCCTTTTTGTGCTTGTTCCTTCTGAGCAAGGGCAACGGCTCTCTCCTGAACTCTTTTACCCTCCCACGCTGAGTTTGACATAATTGCTGCACTGGAGCTGAGATTCATAATCTCATTGCTAATGTCAATGGAAATGAAGCCTTTCATGAAAAACAAAACCTGTTAAGTACACTCAAGGCTCAGTATCAATCCCACTCGTGAGTAATTAAAATCACAATTTATGATGCATTTGTCTTTTACTGGCAAATCTGGAAATCCTATGGAGTTTTTTTCTCCAGACATAGATGCTTGAAGGAGAATAAACTCTAAGGACAGTTACACAGATTCAAACTTTGGATTAGAATTTAATTCCACAAATATTATTTTGACATGCCTGCTATGTGTGAGATAGGCTAAAATAAACTGAAATAGTTTTTTCATCTTTATGATTTCTTCAGTCCTAAGTAAGAAGGAATCTCGGTTAATTTCAAATGATTGAACTATCTGTTGATTTTTTGTTTTTTTGCTTGTATCTGGGGATACGGTTGAAGGTTGATCTTTAAAGGAGGACAAAGCTATAACATTCTGTGCACTTCTCATGTCCTAGGCTCTGTGCTAATAGCTTTATTTATTCTATGCATTAATACTATGAAGTAGGTATTGTTGTCTACTTGCCTAAGGCCGCACAGTCATGCAGTAGTAGAATGGAGTACACCAGAGAGCCTGGACAAAGAGGTACAATGGCTGGTTATGGAGGAAATAGTCTGTTTATCAAAGAGCTTCAGGACTCTGCCACATTCTGTTAGTAGGAGTCTGTGTAGTATACATAAGGAGCTTCTAAGGGTATTAAGCCAAGAAGGAAAAATATAAGATTAGATTGGTCAAATTTATCTATATAGTTGACTTTACCTGGGTTTTGGGATTTAATGTGTTGCATCAACCACTTGGGAATGATGTAAATATGGTGAGTTGGAAACTATACTCAATGATGGTCTAGAGTCAGTGAGGAAGAAATGCTGGAGCTCCCCTGGAATGTTGCAGTGGAAAGAGTCCAAAGGCTCAGGGTGGTGTGGATGTTGGGATGAATCTAGTCTATACAATTTGGTCGCCCACTTATCATGCCTCGCCAAAGAAACTCCTTTCACTTGAGCATTCAGAAACATGTTGAGAAGGAGAAACACCAGCCTCTGTAGTGGCTGTCCTCTGCAGGCTGGAGATGATAGTGGGAGAGGTTACATTGGCACCGGACTTCCAGATTTCAATGGAATAATGGGATCACAGAGTGGTAGAGGTTGCATGTCAGTGCTTAACCAGCAGAGAAAAGATGACTGCAATTATCTTAAAATGGTGGAAGGATGGGGGTGGTAATCAGAGTGTTTGACCCACAGGAACTTGTGGCAATGACTCATCGATCATGGAATCCCTAGGGATGAAATGGATGTGAGACTTACTAAGGTGTTGCTACTCATATGTGGAAAAAGTCTGGGGGGAAGAAATTTAACTCAGGCCACCAAGGTGAGCATTCATTGCCTCATATTCAATTCCTAGACATAATTCAGCTCACAGACTTGGAGCCACTAAGTTTGTGGTAATTTGTTACAGCAGCAACAGGGAACTCATACAGAGTCAAAGTGTAAAGTTAAAGACAAAAATAGGTGAAAGATCTTGCTTGGCTATGAAAGTTGGCAGAAGACTGAGAGACCAATTAATTTCACTGTGAATAGGACAAGGGCGTGTAAATCATTTCAAACGACAAAATCTCTACTTTAAAAGATGAGATTTGGACATTCAGTTACAATTAAGGATAGGAATCTGAGAATTGCTACATGGACACTTCTCTGATAGATGAAATGTAAGCCTTTTGTGTTTTAAAAAGGTAATAAAATGCTAGGCCAATTCATAGAGAATATTGTGGCCCTCTAGGGGAAGAATGTTCTCTTTGTTGCTTTTGTATCAATCCTTCCTTCTCCCAAAGGGTTAGTCAAGTTCAAGAATCTAAAACCTATTCTAAGGAGGGGTTTGAAGCATCAGACCTAAGGTCGACTCTGGTCATATCTCTCATTTTGCTTTTCATTCCCACCTTTGCAATTGCTTTTACTTTCTTTCCTAAGAAACTTTTTTCTCTCTTCACAGGGTAGATAGGCCTCAGCTTTTGATAATGCTGGGGTGGGCAGCTTAAGTTTGGGGATAAATACCCTCACGTGTCCTTTCAGAGAAGATGCCTGGGCTCGGTAGCAGCCCATGTTGCAATCAGTGGTAAGATCTGAGATTTTAGTGTAGGCTTAGAAGAAATTGTAGATCACACAGTGTGCTTTAGTTTATGTCTCTATTTTGCTTCTAATTAGAAGAAAGGAGTTTTCCGTTGGTCCAACCCGGCTGAATAGAGTTCTCGTTCTGCTTAGGCATTGAGACCAAAGTCCAAGTTAATAACGAAGAGGAATTTGCCTTCCTCTGCCATTTTTATTTCTATGTGTATTTCCTGGCGATCTTTGTGGGGATGAAAGGTGGCTGGGCCAAGACAAGATTTACATATTTCTGAGTTTCTATATTATCACCACCCCTTACAACTCCCCTCTCCACATCCACAGCATCTAAAGATGGTAGACAAAATGAAAATTTTACTTTACCGTTATTTAATGTCTAGCTCTGGAGTGCTGTGGACTTCATTCTAGTTTGCCCATTTTAAGAGGGACAATAGAACAGGAAAGATGTACATAGAAAAAGAGTAAATTTTGAATTTGCAAGTTGAATCAATTATTGACAATAATCTCATAGAAATGAATAGTGCTATAGTAGGTTTACCATTTAAATATGCTTTTAAAATTAGAACAAATCATAACAAATGGAGATTTCTAAACCCTATTTATACAAAATTATATGATGAGATGTAAACGTGTAAACGTAAAAACATTTGGTATGTTCTCATTTATTCTTAGTTGAAACTTTCCTTAAAGTTAAAACTCTTCTACCCTCAGCCTATTGGAGTTTATTGGAAAAATCTGGGGATATATTTTTAAATTGTGCATGCAATCCCCTCCTCCAAGGTTAGATTATGCTTCATCCTTCAATTTAATAACTCCTGGGGATTTATTTCTTGAAAACTTTTTCAAGGAAGGCTTTCCCAACCCTAACCCTCAAAGATTTCCAAAGAGGAAATGCTTATCCTCTTTGAGGATAAACATTAAATTAAGTTTTTGCTTTTTTTATTTTTTGAAAAATAAAAAGTGGCATTTCTACTCCACATGGCGGCAAAAACTATGTGACGAAGAGCATAACCTCTTCTGCACACACCTTTAGGGAATCTGGCTTCCTCACAATGGTCCCTTTCCCAGACAAAAGATATAATTTTTCATATCTTAAAGAAGGTATCTTTATCTCCCTGTTTGAGATTAATGTCTATTTTTCTATCATTCTTTTCTTCCTGCCTCTTTCTTGGTCTTCCCTCCCTCTCTCTCTCCCTTCCTTCCTTTCTTTTTTTCTTTTCCCTCTTCTTTCCCTATCTTTTCTCACTTTCTTTCTTTCTTTTCCTTTTTTCCTTTCTTTCTTTCTTTCTTTTCCTTTCTTTCTTTCTTTCTTTCTTTCTTTCTTTCTTTCTTTCTTTCTT